>NC_081575.1:26482378-26504627 GCF_022355385.1 Mustela nigripes | reverse complement strand
TGCTGAGCAGAGAGCCCGATGCGGGACTCGATCCCAGGACTCTGAGACCATGACCTGAGCCGAAGGCAGCGGCCCAACCCACTGAGCCACCCAGGCGCCCCAAAGATTTTATTTATTTATTTGACAGACAGAAATCAGAAGGAGGCAGAGAGGCAGGCAGAGAGAGAGGGAGAAGCAGGCCCCCTGCCAAGCAGAGAGCCCGATGGGGGGCTCCATCCCAGGACCCCAGGATCATGACCTGAGCGGAAGGCAGAGGCTTAACCCACTGAGCCACCCAGGTGCCTCCCCACCCTTTTTTAAAGGTGTGACTGATATTCTTTTTTTTTTTTTTAAGATTTTATTTATTTATCAGAGAGAGGGGGGGTAGAGAGCGAGCACAGGCAGACAGAATGGCAGGCAGAGGCAGAGGGAGAAGCAGGTTCCCTGCTGAGCAAGGAGCCCGATGTGGGACTCAATCCCAGGACGCTGGGATCATGACCTGAGCCGAAGGCAGCTGCTTAACCAACTGAGCCACCCAGGCGTCCCGGCCAGACACTATTCTAAGTACTTGGGCTAGATCAGTGAAGAAGAGAAAAATTCCTGTCCTCTTGGAGCTTAGAGTCTAGTAGGGGTTGGTAGGAGACATACAACAAATAAACACAATAAAGAAAATAATTGGAGTGCCTGGGTGGCTCTGTCAGTTAAATGTCTGCCATCAGCTCAGGTTCATGATCTCCAGGTCCTGGGACAGGGCCCCACTTAGGGCTCCCTGTTCAGCAGGAAGTCTGCTTCTCCCTATCCCTCTGCCCCTCCCCACCACTCATTTTTTCTCTCTCTCTCAAATAAATAACTAAAATATTAAAAAAAAATAACCATACAGTACGTTCCAAAGTGATAGATGCCATGGGGGGGGAGGGGAAGTAGAGCAGGGGAGATTGAGAATGCTATGAGAGAAGTTGTAATTTTAGATATGGTGGTCATGGTAGACCTTATTGAGAAGGTGACAATTTTCTTTTTTGAGAGGGTGCCAATTAAGCAAGGACTTGAAGGACAAGCCATGGAAAAATCTGGAGGAAGTGTTCCATACAGAGTGAATAGCAAGTGCAAAGGCCCTGAGGCAGGAAAGCTAAAGAAATCAGGGAAAGACTAGGAGATGAAGACATAAAGGGACAAAGGACCCTGACTGTGTAGAGCCTTTGTATTAGTAATTTATTGTTGAATAACAAATTGCCTAAAATTTAGCTATTTAAGGGGTACCTGACTGGCTTAGTCAGTGGAAGACAGGACAGTTGATCTCGAGGTCATGAGTTTGAGCCACATTAGGCATGGAGATTATGGAAAAAAATAAAAACAAGTGAAATTTAGCTATTTAAAACAGCAATACACAGGAATTATGAGTGGTTTGGCTGGTGGTTTTGGCTTTGGGTTTCAAGAAGTTGCAGTCATCAGAAGTCTGGGCCTCAAGAATCCACTTCCAAGGTGGCTCACTCATGTGGTTGACAAGTTGGTGTCTGTTGGTGGTGGGGGAGGAGTAGAGGTGAAAAAGGGGAGGACTCAGGTTTTTCCCATGTGGGCCTCTCTACATGCTGTTTGAGAATCCTTATGACATAACAGCTGGCTTCCCACAGAGCAACAAATCCAAGACAGAGTGAGGCAGAGACCACAATGCTTTTTATGACCTAGGCTTTTAAATCATCTGCCATCACTTCCACAGTATTCTATTAGTTTACACAGGTCAGCCCTACTTCTCTGTAGAAGACAATTAGCCAAGGGCATGAAGAGCAAGAGGTAAAGATCAGTAGAGATCATCTTGGTGGCTGGCTACAATAGTCTTTGTAGGCCATTATACATCTGTGGCTTTTACCCTGAGTAAAATGGAGAGCCACTGAGGGCTTTGAGCTGATAAATGAAAATGACAATGAGCTGACTTACTAGCATAGCTCTGGCTGCTGTGTGAATAGACTGGAGAGGAGCAAGGATGTAAGCTGCAAGACAAGCGAGGAAGCTAAAGTGCAAGAGACAGACAGACCAGGGTCATAATGGTGTCAATGTGAATTGGTGGGATTCTGGATATATTTTGAAAATTGAGATGGATAGGATTTGCTGATGAATTGGATGTGGGATAGAAGAGTGGGGGGTGGATTAAAGATGACTCCAAGAGCTTTGGAGGAATTACAAAAATGAGTTAGACATAGATCTTACCATAAATGAACTTCAGGTATAGATGAGATAAGACATGTACACAAATAGGTATATTACATCACAGAAAGCACTGCGTTCCATAACAAGGGCACAAATTCAAGTGCCAAGTGAGATAAAAATTTCTCAAGGTACTCAATGTCACTGATATGTATACTTAATAATGGTTAAAATGGTAAATTTTACGTTATATACTTTGTCTTAAGTCATTTCTATGCCCAACATGGGGCTGGAATTCACAACCCACGATCAAGGGTCACATGCTCCACTGACTGAGCCAACCTGATGCCCCTATGTTAGACACATTTAATTAAAACTTTGAGGGGCGCCTGGGTGGCTCAGTGGGTTAGGCCGCTGCCTTCGGCTCAGGTCATGATCTCAGAGTCCTGGGATCGAGTCCCGCATTGGGCTCTCTGCTCAGCAGGGAGCCTGCTTCCCTCTCTCTCTCTCTGCCTGCCTCTCTGACTACTTGTGATTTCTCTCTGTCAAATAAATAAATAAAATCTTTAAAAAAAAAAAACTTTGAAAAGGTGCTAACAAAACCAAAAACAAAAATTCAAGTGCCAAGAGAGTTCAGAATAGGAAGAAGAGATGACCCTCAGCTAAAGGAATCAGAGGCTTTGAGTAAGGGCAGTCTTTGTACCCTTGAGCCATTTCAGTAAATGAATGGAAGGCAGAAAAGCTGGAAGTGGGCAGGGGCACAGTTCATAGCTCTATTTTGTTAGAAGATAGTGTGCACTAAAACTACAGTCGATGACTGATGACAGCGTTCTGTGACTGTCTCAAGTGACCTCAAGGAAGAATCAAAAACAGAAAGAACTGGAAAACCAATTAAGCAGAGACATGCAAGCAATATTTTTAAACAGATATGATAAAAACATAAAGTCTTAAGATGACCTAAGGGTCTTTCTTGTGTCTGTGTGGAAATCAATAAAGCTTATTTTCTTTTAAGCCTTAATTTTTACAACCGTAACAAATTATACCTTTTGATGTGCAAGTATTTGGACAGCTGCTTGCAAGCAGGCATACCCTTTTCCCCTTTTGTATATATAATCCCCGGTAGCTAATGAGCTTTGGAGCAGTTCTTCAGAGCCATCTGAAAGACTGTTTTCCCAGGCTATAGTCCCCAGTAAGAAAATGAATAAAGCATTTGCTAACCTACTTTGAGGATGGTTTTCTTTCACTTGACAGTAGGGTGTCCAGGGGAGTGAACATAGAGCTAAGGTGTTTTAACATTATCTGGGAAGTAGTGTTGAAGGGTTTAACTTACATGGCCTTGTACAGGCTGTAATGCTGGGGACCAGTCCTAGGGATAGAGAGGCCAGTCCAGGAGACCAGGTAGTGGTCAGACACACCTGTAATCAGAAGATCTAGGTTTGAATCAGTGTTCCAGCTCCCACACCTACTCACAGTGTGACTTTGGGCAAGCCACCTAAATTCTCTAAACCTCAATGTCTTCCTCTGTAAAATGGAAATGATGGTAGTTACATATTTCATAAGATTGCTCTGAGAATTAAGTGAGATAAGTATTTGATTGCAATTAGTATTACCACAGTAAGTCAGATGTGAGATTCTCAGAGCTATGACAGTAAAAGAGGATCGGAGAGGGTAATATTTAGCAAAAGCCTAACAACCAAAGAGTCTTTCCGCTCCTCCCTCCAAGTTCCCTTTTCAAGAAGAGCAACATCATTTGAGGATGGAGGTGATACTTATAATCTTCCTCTTTAAATGAGAGAAGCAGACTCCCCATGGAGCTGGGAGTCCGACGCGGGACGCGTTCCTGGGACTCCAGGATCATGACCTGAGCCGAAGGCAGTCGTCCAACCAACTGAGCCACCCAGGCGTCCCTCTTCCTCTTTCATTTTAAATGAAACACTCATTCAGAACCTCTCATGTCACTATGCCAGCATATAAGGGAGCGCCCAAGTTTGTGACACAAAATTCATTTGTCTGTTTGACAATCTTACAGCACAGCATACCTGAAATAAATCCAGGATATGCTCAGCATTTTATGTACCAGATTTCCAGTTTTCCCTGCCTTCTGCTTTCATCCTACTCATTTTCCCTTTATCTCTCAATCCCCTTGCTGTCCGAAATGAAAATCTCTTTCCTTTTATCCTTCCCAACTAGGCTACAGACCATATTCTAATCCCAGTTCCCTCATTTATTAGTTGCATGGTAGTGGAGGGGCTTATCCTTTCTAGGCCTCAATTTCCTCTGTAAAATGGGATTAATAAGAGAGTGCCTATCTTACAGAGTTGTCAAAATTACAACAAAGAACACGTTATATGCCTACCACATTGCCTGGTCTACAGTGAGAACGCATCTTGTTCGCTCTTTACATTCGTAATTTTATCTCTAGTCCCCGACTGGTCAACACGAGTCCAGCAGGTAAAAGCCGTGGGAAAAAAACACCTCAAGGGCAAAGAGGAAACGCTTGAGCGGGGGGGCGGGGACTGCGAAGTACACACTGCGCAGGCGCATCCGCCAGGTCAGGCTGTGGCTTCCAGCTGGGGGGGGGGGGGGGGGGGGGGGGGGACAAGGGCTTCAATTGTCCTGGCTGCCCCCTTCCGGCCCAGGGAAGTGGCGGGACCTTGGCTGCGCCCCGGGAGGGCTCAGCACTACTCAAGGACGCCAGGGCCCGAAGGGTAAGTTCGAAAATGGCGGAGGGGAAGAAGGAGGGGCCTTGCAGGGCGGGAGGCTGGCCCCCGGGCGGGGGCGGTAAAAAGGAGTGTGCGGGGGGGGGGGGGGGGGGGGTGTACCCGTGGCGAGGCCGGGGCCGTGAGCTTGAGCGACAGTGGCGGGTGTCTGTTTGAGGCCCTGCCATGGACTCGGGGTTCCTCCGGGCGATGGGCGGGCTGGTGGGTGCGCCTGCGGGAGACGAAGGGACTTCCGTTTCCTTCTAGGCTGGGGCCCGGCCGCAGAGCGGAGTTGGCATTTCCAGATTGGGGCTCGGGCCGCCCCTCCTCCAGGACCCTCCCCTCCGGACCGCGCAGGGCGCCGCGGGCGATCCGGGCTGGCTCTCCTAGCGCGGTGGGTACTGCCTGTACGGGCTTCCTCCTCCTCAACCCCCCCCTCCCCGCGGGCCCCGCGCTGCGGGGGAGGGCGGGAAGGCCGCCCGTGTGCGGCGCGGGTGGCCCAGCAGCGGCTGCTCGCCCAGGTTCCTGGGAGCGCCGAAGGAAGGCGTGGGTGGGTGGGTGGCTTCAGGTGGCCGGGTGCCTTCTTAAACCCTGTGACCCCTACGGTAAATGCAGTCAAAGAACTTTTTTTTTTAAATGATCAAAGAGCCCCCCCCCTCCCATCTGATGCGTGTGGCAGGTATTGAGCTGGGTGGAGTGTGCCTGGCAAGGGCTTGTGAAGCAGAAAGAATAGGAGCCAAAGAGCTTCCGGAAGAGGAAATTAGCTAGTAATTCTTTCCAATCTTTGCTGCCCTAGTCACCTCCCGAGCATATTCTGTGAGTAAAACAAAATTCAGTCTTTCAGTTTCATTATTTTAACTCCATAATACACTTGTTTTTGGGAGGAGGGGGTTGGTTATTGCTGAAACTAAGCGTTTCAGCAACAGCCCCCTCCACCTCCAAAAAAAAATGTCAATCAAAGCTTTGTGAAAACCTATCCGATTTTAATAATCTACTACTTTGCTTTCAAGTATAATTATGTCCCTAGGTTTGTCACACCATACCTTGATAGTCAGTGACGCATAGAAATGTACTCTTGTAAGACTGGAGGTTGCTATGGTGTATCTTTCTTCCCTTTTTTTACTTCGGGATTTCTTAAAACCAGTTCAAAAGAACACAGTTACAGACGGCCATCTTAGAACTATAACATTTTAGAGTTGGAAGGGATCTTAGTTGAATCGTCTTAATTTTACAAAAGCGGAAACTGAGGTACGGGAAGATTTCATGGCTTGCCTGAGGCTACTCAATTTAAGATTAGAACCCAGCTTGTCTGGCTCCTTGCTCACCGCTCTTTCAGAGCAACTGCAGCACATGCCTCCAAGCAATTCACTGCACACTTCGGAAGCGTATACCGCTTCGTACCATACAGCTGTGCTAAAACTTTCAATGTATTTCACGTGTTTATGAAGCCAGTGCATGAGATACTTTCCCCATCATTCAAGAAGTGGCAACAGTAGGTTAAGATTTATACACACATGCACATATGCATATTTGAATATACTTAGATAATTTCTTGACGTATACACAAGAAAAACGTGGACAGTGGCTACTTAATGGAGGGATGGAATGTTTTTTAATTTGCTCTTCACATGTGGCCTAATGTACTGTTTGGAATTTCTTTCTTTCTTTTTTTAAGATTTTATTTATTTATTTGACAGATCTCAAGTAGGCAGAGAGGCAGGCTCCCTGCTGAGCTGAAGGCAGAGGCTTTAACCCACTGAGCCACCCAGGCGCCCCTGTTTGGAATTTCTTAACATAAGTATTGATTTTACAATTAGGAACAATTTTTAAAATTCACACACCTCTATGTATATCAATATAAGTATTTATCTGTGCTATGTAAAGACATACATATATATGCATTTATGTATCAGTGGTCTATATTGTAAAATCCAGTATGGTTCCTGTCAGCCTACCTGGCAGAGCAGGCCTGATTAACAGATGCTCACATTTCTTGTGTTCTCTTGTTGTCCCTAATATAAGATGGTAAAAAGAATATGTTACTACTAATCTTTATATATTCTTAGAAAATATGCTGACTTTTCCTTATCAAGTAATATAGCAAACTATAACATTCAAGATACCCAGTTTGATGCAGTGAAAAAA
The DNA here is from genome assembly GCF_022355385.1 of Mustela nigripes. Lineage (NCBI taxonomy): Eukaryota > Metazoa > Chordata > Mammalia > Carnivora > Mustelidae > Mustela > Mustela nigripes. The sequence goes on along the minus strand of NC_081575.1, from coordinate 26,497,665 downwards.
TCTGAATGTAGAATCTTTGTGGATAAGAATCATTTTTTAAAAATTGAGATTGGAAGGGTCTCTAGTGATCAGTACTTCAACTCTTTTCTTTTTATGAATAGATTAACTGGGACTCAAAAGAGTTGAAAAAGTAACTTGCCCAAGATTATATATCTAACTATTAGAAGAGCTTGGACTAAGGTCTGGGTCCTAGTCCAGTACCCCTTGTGCTACCTTTGTAACTTTATTGCTTTGTAGTCCATTCAGAGACTCCCAGCTAGGCAGAAAAAGAAATGCTGGCTAAAGGTAAGGCCCATTTCAGTAGATAAGAATTACTGTAATTAACATGCCAGTTAATTTGTATAGTGCTTGAAATATTTTACTAACCTAAATATACCCCTTACATTTGGTTATAAACATTAATTTGTTTGATAAATTCTTTGTTTCTCTTGTAAACACTTAACCCAGTATGAAATGATACTGTCACTGGTTATTTTTGTTCTAATATTTAAAAGTCTGGTAGTTAGTGCTAATGTGAAGGGGGGGGAAGTTACACTTTATAAAGTAAACATTTATTGATCACCTACTGTATGCCAGGGATTTTACTGTGTGGTGTAGGGTTCGAAAGACCAGATGTGGCAAAATAGATGTCCTTGTTCTCTTGAGGCTGGGAGATTATCAGGAGCTGTCAGTTCTCAAACTTTATATCTGTGTTCTAATCTGGTAATAGTATTATAAAATGTAATCTGTACCACTATTTAAGGTCATCGTGAGTAGATTTGAGGAGACAAAAACAGTAGTGGTAAAAGAAATTGATGTTGAATACTCTTTTTTTTTAACTTAAGGCAAAAAAGGTATTTATTGCTAACAAAATTTAAAAGTTCCAGGCTTCCAGCTCTTCATCAGTTCTTCCTGTGCAATTCCCGGTGAACATTTTACTATTTTCATGTCGTGGAGGTCATGTGGTACTGTGAGAAGAGCCCTGGATTTGATGCCTGGGTTGTCTTGGCTTTGTTTCCATTTAGCTGTGAGATTGTGAGCAAGTCACTAAACCCCTCAGTGCCTACATATTTCTATTTTCTTAACATTTTATGAGTTAAATATCCCATTTAAAACATAGAATATTTTGAATATTTTAAATTTTAAGATAAATATGTTTATTATGGAAAACTTATGAAATTGAGAATAGTATAAAGAGAAGAAGCAAAATCCTGTTCTTTTATGCTTGCTTTTACTGTTTTGGCTCATATTGTATGTCCCTTGCGGTAATCCTTTTTTCTTACTCAGCATTCTTTATTGAAGATTTCCTGTGTCATGAAAAGTCTTTTAAAATGTAGTTTTTATTTATTCTCCATATTCTTCTTTTCTTTTAAGATTGATTTATTTGAAACAGAGAAAGCACAAGCAGGGGGAGGGACAGAGGGAGAGAGAAAGACAAGCAGACTCCCTGCTGAGTGATGACCTGTTGTGGGGAGGGGACTCAGTCCCAGGACCCCTGAGATCATGACCGGAGCTGAAGTCAGACGCTTAACCTACTAAGCCACCAAGGCACCCTGGGAGAGAGAGTCTCCACACTGAGCTAGGGGCCTGATGTGGGGCCCGATTGCAGATCACAGCTTGATCAGAAACCAAGAGCTGGATGCTTAACAATTGTGCCACCCAGGTGCCCCATATCCTACATCTTACTCTATGCTTTGCCTTCATTTTATAAAGTAACAGGTTTGGGCTAGTTGACTCCAAAGATTGAAAATCCATTATAATAGGTTTTTGTTTTAAATTGATTATCTCACATTTTACCAAAGGAAAAAAATCCCAAATAACAATTCAAAATCTTTTTGGAATAAATACCTCAAATAAAATGAAAAGAAATTAAGAATAAGGTGGAGATAGAAACCTTAATAATTTGTGATTATTCTTTCATTTTTTTCTGCCTTTATGATTTGAATACTTTATTTTTTAAAAATTTCACATGCTAAGTACTTGAACTTTAATTTGTTGAAGATGTGATGATATCTGTGTCACTACTGTGTTAAAAGCTGGCCTGTTTTATCTTGTAGGGTGGGTATAGAATAAGTTGAAGAGGGAAAAACTGGGTTTCTGGGATTATCATAGTACAGAGGAGAGAAAATTTGTGGAAGTTCAGAAGGGTTCAGTAACTTGCTTAAAGTCCAAATAGCTATTATGTTGCAGGGGTAGGATTGGAATCCAGATTTCTCCGATTCTGGTAGCCATGCTTTTCTTCCATTGCATGTTATATTTTAGAAGATCTCTTAGACACATATTTTGATGGTGTTGCTTTGATCAAAATTGACTAACTTAATATCTTTGAATGAATTGAGGAACTGAAGTGAGAAATGCTGAGATAGCACTTAAGATGGTTTCAGCTTGAGACAACCCAACTAACACACCCTGAGCACCTTCTGCTTTGAGCCAAATTATTTTTTTTTTAAGATTTTATTTATTTATTTGTCAGACAGAGATCACAAGTAGGCAGAGAGACGGGGGGGGGGGGGGGGGGCAGGCTCCCTGCCAAGCAGAGAGCCGATGCGGGGCTCGATCCCAGGACTCTGGGATCATGACCTGAGCTGAAGGCACAGGCTTTAACCCACTGAGCCACCCAGGCGCCCCTGAGCCAAATTCTTACATCACTGTATTAAGTGACTGGCATGTAGTAAGTATGTGCCTGGCATGTAGTAAGTATGTGCCTGGCAAAAAATGGTTGACTGAAGGGCGCCTGAGTGGTGCAGTTGGTTGAGCATTCAACTCTTAGTTTTGGTGCAGGTCAAGATCTCAGGGTTGTGGGATCGAGCCCCACATTGGGCTTCACACTTGGCGTGGAGTCTGCTTAAGTTTCTGTCTCCCTTGGAGATGCGTTTCTTTTGTTTGTATTTTTATAAGCCTAACACTGTAGCTCTCCCAGCGAGAAGTGAATAAATCTAGGATGTCTGCCTTTCATTTCGGTGCTGAAAGAAGGAAAGCATAATTCTTGTCAAGTTAAAGGAAGAGTTTTATCAGGTATAGGTCAACACTAAGACCTCAAGCTAAAAAATACTGCTTAAGCGTTTGAAAGATGCTTACTGGGTGCTTTTTGATTTGTTTGTTTTGATGTTGGGTTTTAAAAATTAGCTTATGAGGCACCTGGGGGTCTCAGTCATTAAACCTTTGCCTTCAGCTCAGGTCATGATATCAGGATCCTCGAATCAAGGCCCACATCAGGCTCCATGCTCCGCGGGAAGCCTGCTTCTCCCTCTCCCACTCCCCATGCTTGTGTTCCCTCTCTCACTGTGTCTCTCTCTGTCAAATAAATAAAATCTTTTTTAAAAATTAGCTTATTGCTGATTGATCTCTTTTGAAGTCAGAAATATCTGAATTCTTTTCTTTGCCTTGTTAGTTTAAATACACCATTAAAAAAAAAAAGTTCTCACTCTCCCTTTGCCTCCTCCCATCTCTCTCTCAGATAAATAAATCTTAAAAATTGTTGACTGAGGTGCAGCTGGGTGGCTCAGCTGGTTGGGTGTACTTTTGGATCAGGTCTTGATTCCTGGCATTGGGCCTTGGGTTGGGCTCCCCACTCAGTGGGGAGTCTGCTTCTCCCTCTCCTACTGCTTCTCCCCTGGCTTGTGTGCTCTCTCTCTCAAATAAAGAAGTGGAGTCTTTAAAAAAAAATGTTGACTGAATGCCTTTGCTTGTTATAATGTATTAGATAAAAAAGGAAAAACTGAAACTTCTAAGGCCTTCCAGAGAAAAAAAGGACTTTCTGTGCTCTGAGAAATTAACCAAAGCGGCTGTTGATTAGTTACTATATCTACCAAAAGAATTTGAGGCCAGACTTACGAGTTATATGTTTTATGTGCTCTGATTATACTTAATATTAGATTGTCCTTTGTGTGGTAAAAGCATATTTTATGTAATTTTGTAGGACTTGGCATGGACTTTTATTATTTTTAATTCTGGTATTGTTGTAGCTTTGCTATGTGATACATTTTACAACTTGATTTTGGTATGGTTGATCCCCAATCTTAGTTAAGGATACATGTGATTCACTTATCATGATCTGCTTTTTTTAAAAATTTTTTTTAAGATTTCATTTGTTTGAGACAGACTGGGAACACGAGTGGGGAGGAGGGGCAGAGGCAGCAGTAGGGGGAGGAGAAGCAGACTCCCCACTGAGCAGGGAGCCTGTGGGGCTTGATCTGAGGACCCCAAGATCATGACCTGAGCCACCTAGGTGTCCCCATAATCTACTTTTTTTTTTTAAGATTTTATTTATTTATTTGACAGAGATCACAAGTAGGTAGAGAGAGAGGGGGAAGCACGTTCCCTGCTGAGCAGAGAGCCCGATGTGGGGCTCGATCCCTGGACCCTGAGACAATGACCTGAGCCAAAGGCAGAGGCTTAACCCACTGAGTCACCCAGGCGCCCTGCCATGATCTGCTTTTATAATGTATTTTGAAGAATACAGGTCATGGTGAAACTGAGGTTTACCTGTACAGACTGGAAATAGCTTGAACTCAGATGATCAGGCAGAGGTTGAACTGAGTGAGTTAAGGCTGATTTCCTTAACTGGGGAAAGTTGTATTCCCTGGAATCTATAAATTCTTACATATGGTTTGAACTTTTATACATCTTGTGATAATTTTGTTGGCCTCACAATACAGGCCTCTCCTATATGTAATTACATTGCTATGTGCTTTACCTTTCAGTGGCTCCCGCTAATTTTTCAAGCCTTGAAAGGGCCAGGAACTGACATTTTCTGCTGCCTCACCAAACTAACCCTTCTGCCAGTAATTCTTAGAGTAATTTCTTTAGACCCATATTGCTCATAATCACCAGGTTTGTCTTTTGACTGTCATTTACTGTATGATCTTTGATGAGTAACTATCAGAAAACCACAGTTTCCCCATATTTCAAATGGGGGCTGTGATATATTGCTTAGTTTAAATTAGATACCACATATGAAAACCTTCTAATTGTAATTCACATACGTATTTAGTTATTATCAGAGGTGACGTGGTGAAAAAAGAGAGGATGGGCCGTGGACTCACACAAGCTCTGTGTTGAGTTTTTGACCTTCTGTTAAATAGGGTGACATTTTTCAGTTTCAATTCAGCATGTTATAGTAGTTTTATGTGTAGCTAACATGATTGTATAGAGGGAAATGAAAGTGAGTTTGTAGATAGTTTAGAACACGTGAGCACTCATTAACTATGTGGTACTGTTTTAATCTGACTGCTGTGGCAGTCTCCTTTACTTGGTGTCATTTTAATTCAAACCCAGACAGAAGACAAACCTGCATGCGTATAGGCAGCAGAGTGACTTTCAGATAGAACTAAATATTTTTACTGGAGAAAAGGAAAAGATACTGGCTTTTACCAAGAGCTTGTTTCAGCACTTGGCTTGAGATCTCAACATGATCATGGAAGAGTACTTAATTCTGAGAAATATCTAGGGTAGGTATTACCTGTTCACCAAATCATCTATTAAAGAACCTCAGCATGGCACGTGTGGAACCATCTGATTTTTTTAAGTCCTGCATTCTAATCATTCTGTCAGGATAAGTTATCTGGGTAAGTATCAAACAGAGTAAGTTCCACTTCTTTGCCACCAATCAGTTCTATGGCCTCAGTCAAATCATTTAACTTCCTTATGCTTCAAAATGAAAGAGTGATTTCTGTTATCCTGTCAACACAAGTACAGTCAGCTCTGGTGAACAAGTTTTGCTTGTGGGTGTCTGAAAATTATGATGATTTTGGTTTATAATGTACTTGATTCAGAACTTCCCTTTTGTAAAAACTAGGGGAATTTTTTTGGGAAAGATTACAGGCAACTCTTGTTCTTACCAGGTCCCAAATTAATTGATGATTTTTATAACGCAGTGAATGAGTAGTTCAGAACTCCTGCTATAGACATCACTCAAACATTTGCAACAAAGTCCTTTCGTTTTCTTTTTTTTCTTCTTTTCTTTTTTTTACTAACATATAATATATTATTTGTTTCAGGGGTACAGGCCTGTGATTAGTCCCTCCCATTTTCAACTCAAGTTAACAATAAGTAGCAATTAGGTAATACCTGTATTTCTCAGTCTTCACTGCTGGTGATTTACTGCCACCAAGCAGGGCACCAGATGACATTTTGTTCATGGCCAACCACTGTAGATATGACCTGATTACCGCTTTTACCTCTGGGAGTTGACCTGTATCTCTCTCTTTTCTTCTTGAGCCTGATGATTGACAGTGTTGACATCAGTTTACAATTTCTTCTTTCTCATTGGTGTGGCTTGGAGTTAGTAACCTAACAGTAATATTACAAAGTAGCAAGCTGGCAAAAATTCTCACCAAAGGCAAAAAGATACGAACCAAGAATATATCCTTCCCTCTCCTTGTTATGAGAATGATCTTTTGTGAATGAAATGCCCAAACCTTGCAATACCAGGCCCTGCTTTTGATAGTTTACCAGGCTTATGTGTTTACAGATGAAGGAAGCATGGTCACCTGGCATATAGCCAAGTAACACCCCCCAGTCGGCTGAGTAGGATTATATAAGGGACCTGACTAAGAGCCCAACTGCTTTTTTTCTTTTGATTAGAATATAATCCATTTACTGTATAAAATTTAGAAAATTAAGCACAAAGAAGAAAATAAAAATCAATAATCCCACTGGCCAGAGATAACCACAGTAGAATTCTGATGTATAATTTAGCCTGTCTTTATATATCTGTATTTTTTTTATAATTAGGATTATACTGCACAGTATTTTGTAATCAGCTTTTTTTTATCACTTAAGACAACAGGGTGAACATATGTCTGTGTCCTTTAATATTCTTCTACAACCTCAGTTTTTAATGAATGCCTAGTATCCACATTACCGAAGTGTTGTCCTCATTTGTTGGATATTGAATTTTTTTGCTTATCAATAGCACTGTATTGAATATCCTTATATATTTTTTATTTTAAAAAATCCTTGATGTTTTCCTTAAAGTTGATGCTTTCAACTAGAATAGGTGGCTCAGAAGATAATTACATATTTAAGATTTTAGAACATATTGCTACCTTACTCTAGGAAAGGTGTACTAATTTTTTAAAACTTTTAATTCTAGTGTAGTTAACATAAAGTTATATTTATTTCAAATGTATAATAATGATTCAACAATTTCATATATTATTTGGTGCTCATCAAGATAAGTAAGTGTACTCTTTTTTAAAAAAAAAGACATTTATTTATTTGAGAGTGGAGAGAGGAGTGGAGAGAGGAGGCAAGGCAGGGGGCAGAGGGAGAGGGAGAAGCAGACTCTCCTCTTAGCAGGGAGCCTGACATGGAGCTTGATCACAGGACCCCAGGATCATGACCTGAGGAGAAGGCAGGTGCTTAACCAACTGAGCCACCCAACTGCCCCAACATACGTGTACTCTTAATCCCCTTTACTTCTTTGACCCATTTCCACCACCACAAAAAGTATACCAATTTTTATTTTTCTTTAAAGAATTTATTTATTTGACAGAGAGAGATCACAAGTAGGCAGAGAGGCTGGCAGAGGCGGGGGTGGGGGAGCAGGCTCCCCACTGAGCAGAGAGCCTGATGCGGGGCTTGATCCCAAGACCCTGAGACCATGACCTGAGCTGAAGGCAGAGGCTTAACCCACTGAGCTAACAAGAGTGCCTGTTAATCACGTACCTTTCCCACTGTTATATTTTTATTGTTGGCAGTGATGGCCATCACTGTCCTGCCAAACAGAACAAAAATGGTGGTATCTTTTAAAATGTTTATTTCCGGGGGAAAAAAGTTCATTTCTGGGGTGCCTGGGTGGCTTAGTATATTCATAGATCATCTCTGGAGGAATACACAAATTGGTAAGGATTACTGCTACTGGGAATGTGTTGGGGGATTATTTTTATACTTTTCTAGGTTCCTTTGGCTGGTAAACTGATACAGGACAGATTAATAGGAAAAAAATTTTGATTACATACATATGGGGGAGCCCCATAAGAACATGAGATCTACAGGCAGTCAGAGTTGAGATTTATATGCCATCCTAAGCTAGGGAGCAAAGGGGGTAGGGGTCTGAGACTTCAAAGGGGAGAAAGTTTATAGGACCATGGGAAGAACAAATGTTTGATAAACGTTTCCCCGGCCATACGTAGACCATGAAACACAGGAATTTGATCTCCAGGTCCTACAGAGCTTCCTCCAGTTTACCACACCTAGCTCGTATTCTTTGCAGTTATCTATGGTGATAGTTCTCTCCCTGGACCAGGCCCTCTATCTAAATTCCTTTGGGCAGTTGAGGAGGAGGTAAAAGCATTTCCTGAATCTTTGGAGCTTGACTCACTTCCGGTTAAAGTAGTCCACAGGCCCCAGGCGCCTGGCTGGCTGGGTTGGTAGGGTATGCAACTTTTGATCTCTGGGTCTTGAGTTCAAGCCCCACATTGAGGGTAGAGTTTACTTAGAAAAATAAGGGGCGCCTGACTGGCTTATTGAGAAGAGCATCCAACTTGATCTCGGGGTTGTGAGTTGGAGCTTCCAGTTGGGTGTAGAAATTATAATGAGTAATAATAGTAATAAATATTTTAAAAGTAATCCTCATACCAAAGCTGGACACTTTGGGAAGGCTTCTTTTGATACCCTTTAGTCCAGCCTTTGAAGCTTGCCCATGAAGTTTCACAACCCAGAAGTTGAGTTGGTATATTGCTCCATCTCACTGAACTGGTCTCTTAATCCTGAGAATAGTCAGTTCAGTTAAATAATTGTGTCTCATTTCAGAAGATGGTGATGCACTTGAGCTCCCAAAGTTAGGGCTGTGATGCAAACAGTCTGGTATTTAATAAGAGAAATTTCTGTGAAAACGAAACAGAAAGGTTAATAGAGCAGATGAAAGTTTCAGTTTCTGAGTTGTTTTTTTAGACAGAGAGAGATATAGTGAGAGAGGAAACACAAGCAGGGGGAGTGGGAGAGGAAGAAGCAGGCTTCCCACTGAGCAGGGAGCCCAATGTGGGGCTCCATCGCAGGAACCTGGGATCACAACCTGAGCTGAATGCAGTCGCCTAAGGACTGAGCCACCCAGGTACCCGCCTAGTTTCTGAGTTCTGAAGGCAGCCTGGTGAGAGGATTTCTAGATGGTCAGTTTGAAGAAGCTTCAGATAGAGTGCAGGCAGACAGTGGCATTCTCAAAGATTTTCCTGAATGTCTCTGGTGATCTTTCTGAGTGGTCCACATAGCAATAGGCATGAAGACTGTATGTGAGCTGTTGTGATGTCTCTGAAGTTGTCCGGCTTTAGCTCACATGGCTTTGGAAAAGGAGCAGTTTTAGTTCTCTGATTCCAACTCAGGAGGTTGGGGTAAATTTAGAAATGTTAGTTTGGAGAGTTGTAGCCAAATATTGGAGGAAACTTCTGGATTCAGAATCCAATCCAGTTTATAGGTAGAACTCAAAGACAATAGCACTAGCACTTGAGAGTTTTTAAAAAAGATTTATTTATTTAGAGAGAACGTAAGTGAGGAAAGGGGCAGAGGGAGAGTATCTCCAAGCAGACTTCCTGCTAAGCCCAGAGCCCAGCGTGGGGCTCAGTCCCACAACCCATGAGATGAAGTCCCACAACCTGAGCTGAAACCAAAAATTAGACACTTAACTAACTGAGCCACCCAGGCAACCCCCACTTTTTTTAAGAGACTTCATGTGGAATCAAATGTGGGACTTGAGCTTACAACCCTGAGATCAAAACCTGGACTAAAATCAAGAGTCAAATGCTTAACCTGACTGAGCCACCCAGGTGCCCCAGTAGAACTAGAATTTGATATTCATAATGGTGTATTACTGAAACATAATTTTTCTCTGTCAGATTCCCCCCCCCCATTTTTATTAAAGTTAGTCACATACCTGTCTATTCGCAAATTCAGTCTAGTTTCAATAAACTTGGCTTATTTACATAAGTGTAACAAGAGTGTTGATTTGTCATATAGGCTCTTTTAATCTGCTTTGTTGGAACTTTTCATAAGAAATCTGATTGGAGGGGCGCCTGAGTGGCTCAGTGGGTTAAAGCCTCTGCCTTTGGCTCAGGTCATGATCAGGGTCCTGGGATCGAGCCCCGCATCGGGCTCTCTGCTCAGCAGGGAGCCTGCTTCCTCCTCTCTCTCTGCCTGCCTCTCTGCCTGCTTATGATCTGTCTGTCAAATAAATAAATAAAATCTTTAAAAAAAAAAAAAGAAATCTGATTGGACTCTTTAAAGGCTTCTTGGGGTTAGAAAGCCAAGCTAAGACTTGCCATTAGACTTAACCTGTAATACTTACAGATTTGGGTTAATTTCTCTTTTCACAGTTCCCAGGATTTCCTAAGGTTCCTATCCTTCTTGAAGGTGACCTTCCTTCCTTACCTGGTAAGGCTACCGGGAATCCTGTAAGCAAGGTATCAGGCTGATTTTTCCAAGGGGCTTTATTGGCTCCATGAAGTTAGCCTTAGCTCCTTAAAGCTGTCTAATGGTATCTGAGTCTGTGCATGTCTCTCTCAAACATAACATCCCAGTCAAAGCCTTGGTACTATAGCCAGTGTTCCCAGTTGTGTCCTGTTATAAGGAGAACAGATTCTTATAGAACCTATGCAAGTAACTATCTTGCCATGAAAATAAGAATACTGAGTTTCCAAATTCTGGATGGATCAGGTAAAAAATGTATGTTCCATTTCTGCTCTCAAAGGTATCATTTAACAAATTGCTTAAGGTCGTAGCTTAAGAAGAAGGGTTTCCTGGGGTGCCTGGCTCGCTCAGTCGGTTAAGTATCTGGCTCTTGGTTTCAGCTCAGGTCATGATCTGGGGTTTGTGAGATCAAGTCCCACTTTGGGCTCCATGCTCAGTGCAGAGTCCACTTGAGATTCTTTCCCTCTCACTCTCCCAGTTTGAGTCCATGCACACATACTTTCTCTCGCAAATAAACTTACTTGAAATTTATTTATCTGAAAATGAGAGAAACTGAACACAAGCAGGGAGAGCGGCAGAGGGAGAGGGAAAAGCAGGTCCCCCGCTGAGCAGGGAGCCCAACAACCTGGGGCCTGATCCCGGGACCCCTGGATCATGACTCAAGCCGAAGGCAGATGCTTAACCAACTGAGCCACCCAGGTGCCCCAATAAATTAAATCTCTTTTTAAAAAATATTTTATTTATTTGGGGGCACCTGGGTGGCTCAGTGGGTTAAAGCCGCGGCCTTCAGCTCAGGTCATGATCTCAGGGTCCTGGGATCAAGCCCCTCATAGGCTCTCTGCTCCACGGGGAGCCTGCTTCCTCCTCTCTCTCTGCTTGCCTCTCTGCCTACTTGTGGTCTCTCTCTCTCTGTCAAATAAATAAATAAAATATTTTTTAAAAAAAGATTTTTATTTATTTGTTTGACAGAGACACAGCAAGAAAGGGAACACAAGCAGAGGAGCAGCAGAGGGAGAAGCAGGCTTCCTGCCAACCAGGGAACCCAGTGCGGGGCTCGATCCCAGGATCCTAGGATCGTGACTTGAGCCAAAGGCAGACGATTTAATGACTGAGCCACCCAGGTGTCCCTAAAATCTTTTTTTTTTTTTTTTTTTTTTTGTTAAAGAAAGCATTCCTTATATCTGAAAGATAAAAGATGAAAGAACAAGGGGCACCTGGGTGGCTCAGTGGGTTAAAGCCTCTGCCTTCAGCTCAGGTCATGATCCCAGAGTCCTGGAATTGAGCCCCACATCGGGCTTTCAGATCAGTGGGAAGCCTGCTTTCCCCTCTCTCTGCCTGCTTGAGATCTCTGTCTGTCAAATAAATAAATAAATAACCTTAAAAAAAAAGACGAAAGAACAAGTGATATTATAAACAAGTCATAAAGAATCCTAATCAACCTCTTCAGTTCTTTATAGTATTATGTAATTAGTACTTGTTCTGTTAAATCCAGCTTTTACATTTGTTCCAAAAATTCTCACCCAGTTCAGTTTTATGATCTTAAAGTTATTGGAAACCCATATTCTAGCGTACCTGTCGAGTCCTTTCTATAGGGCTCCACTCAGGGCAGGGAGCCTACTTAAAAAGGAAAAGCAAAAAGAGTCCTTCCCATGAATTTCTCTGAAGGTGAAACACTTGTGCGGAACATTTGCAAAAGCATCAGAGTAAATAAGTGTAAGTAGCAAAAGCCTTTAACATGGCAATGGTTAAAGATCTGATGAGTGTTTGTTATAATGCGGTTGACAAGGAAATTTGGTTGTTTTGGTGAGATACATTTTAAGATGGCAAGCATACCAGTATGTAACAGATTTTTAGAATTTTTTCAGAATTTAGAATATTTTATAATTTTTTTCCTTAAGGTTTTATTTTTAAGTAATCTCTGCACCCAACTTGGGGCTCAAACCTATAACCCTGAAATCAAGAGTTGCACACTCGACTAACTGAGCCAGCCAGGCACCCCCAGATTTCTAGAAATTTCATATGAGGGGTGCCTTGGTGGCTCAGTTATTAAGTGTCTGCCTTCGGCTCTAGTCATGATCTCAGGGTCCTGGGATGGAGCCCTGCATCAGGCTCCCTGCTGGCAGGAAACCTGCTTTGCCCTCTCCCATTCCCACTACTTGTATTCCCTCTCTCACTGTGTCTCTCTCTGTCAAATAAATAAATAAAATCTTTTTAAAAAATTCATATGATTTGTGGAACACTTAGGTTTAAGAAGATTATTATCAGTTATTTGACAATGCTTCCCATGTAATTTAACATACCAAATGAGCCTAATTAGTTAATATCTCACTTTTTATAAGGAGAGAACAAATCTTTTGAGAGGTTCAAGGGTGCCCTTTGGAAAAATCCCCAAACTAGTTTGAGGTCAAAAAGACTTTATTTGTAATTTAATTTTTGAAAACTTTGTCAAAAATACCAAAATACTTTAAAACATTTGACTAAATAGGATCAGAGATGATTATGAAACATTATTTAACCAGAGTGACAAAAGATTTTATGGGCAAATACAAAAGCTTACATAGTTGTGAGCAAAACCAATCAAAGAGCTGATTGATAAAGCACAGGAAATTATTTTAATAAAATACAAAATCTTTGCTTTCTAAGAAGATTACTTAAAAGGTAAAGAAAAACCTTTCACAGTCTCTTAAATTAGCAGAGCAATAGTCCAAGGAAACATTATCCTTTTAGCAAATGAAAAACTGAGTTTTAATTTTACGTAAGTGTACTACCAATATTAAAGCTTATTTTAAAAACCCTTGTAGGGTGCCTGCGTGGCTCAGTAGGTTAAGCATCTGCCTTCAGCTCAGGTCATGATCTCCAGGTCCTGGGATTGGCCCTGTGTCCAGCTCCCTGCTCATCAGGGAGTCTTCTTATCCCTCTGCCTCTGCGCCTCCCCTGCTGGCACACTCTTTCACTCAAATAAATAAAATCTTTTTTAAAAAATTAAATTTAACAAAAACCCTAATTTTTATTTTTGTTTTTTAAAGATTTTATCTATTTATTTGACAGACAGAGATCACAAGTAGGCAGAGAAGCAGGAAGAGAGAGAGGAGGAAGCAGGCTCCCCACTGAGCAGAGACCCTGATGCAGGGCCTGATTCCAGGACCCTGGGATCATGACCCGAGCCAAAGGCAGAGGCCTCAACCCACTGAGCCACCCAGGTGCCCCCCCTTTTTTAAACAAAAACCCTAATTTTTAAAAGATTTTTATTTATTTATTTGACAGAGAGAGACCACAAGCAGGCAGAGAGGCAGGCAGAGAGAGAGAGGAGGAAGCAAGCTCCCCCCTGAGCAAAGAGCCCGATATGGGGCTCCATCCCAGGACCCTGAGATCATGACCTGAGCTGAAGGCAGAGACTTAACCCACTGAGACACCGAGGCACCCAAACAAAAACCCTTGTAATAACAGTTCAAAATTTTTTAAAGATTTTATTTGAGAGACAGAGAGCCAGAGAGAGAGTATGAGCAGGGAGAGGGAAAGGGAGAAGCCGGCTCCCTGCTTAGTGGGGAGCCCTATTCGGGGCTTGATCCAGGATCCCAGGATCATGACCTGAGCCAAAGGCAGATGCTTAACCAACTGAGCCACCCAGGTGCCCCAACAATTCAATTTTAGCCAGCTTTATTATGCCAGGTAGGATTTTCTCTCTCTCTCTCTCTGTGTTCCCAACTTTCTGTTTGTCCCTTCTTTTCACCTTTCCCAATTTGAAATAACCAGACTGACTTCAGGACAAATTACTTTCTTTTCCTATATCACAAATGCATCTCCATACCTCATGCACTTTCATAGCCAAAAACACAACCAGCTTTTTTTTTTTCTGGTTAAAACTAATAAGCAATTGTGAGCAGTTTACATCAGTATTCTTTTAGATTGGCAAATTTTTGAGTACATTTCATAATTCCTATAAGCATATGCTTCTTCATTTTAGTCTTTTAATGTGGTGTAAAATGTGTTTACTAATAGACCCATATTTATCTTTATGTGTAACAGGAACCCAAAACTAGATAAAAACCTGTGTTCAGTAATTTTTTTAAAAGATTTTATTTATTTATTTGTCCGAGTGAGCACAGGAAGACAGAGTGGCAGGCAGAGGCAGAGGGAGAAGCAGGCTCCTGCTGAGCAAGGAGCCTGATGTGGGACTCCCATCCCAGGACACTGGGATCACGACCCAAGCCGAAGGCAGCGGCCCAACCAACAGAGCCACCCAGGCTTCCCCTGTGTTCAGTAATTAATGTTTCATTGTTTATCTTACTTGGAAATTAGATATTCCGTAAACTTCCATCATTTAACTTAGCAAAACTCTAAACTTTAAAGTTACTAAAAAGGGGGCACCGGGGTGGCTCAGTCAGTTAAGCATCTGCCTTCACCTCAGGTCATTATCCCAGGGTGCTGGAATCAAGCCGTACATCAGCTACCTGCTAGGTAGGAGCCTGCTTCTCTCTCACCCTTTGCCTGCTGCTTTCCCTGCTGAAGCTCTCTCTCTCTCTGCCAAATAAATAAAATCCTTTAAAAAAGTAAAGTTACCAAAAAGATTTTTTTTTATTTTTTTTAAAGATTTTATTTATTTATCAGAGAGAAGGGGGAGGAGAGCGAGCACAGGCAGACAGAGTGGCAGGCAGAGGCAGAGGGAGAAGCAGGCTCCCCTCTGAGCAAGGAGCCCGATGTGGGACTCAATCCCAGGACGCTGGGATCATGACCTGAGCCGAAGGCAGCTGCTTAACCAACTGAGCCACCCAGGCGTCCCGCCAAAAAGATTTTAGAAGCTATTTTTATTTTATTTATTTATTTATTTTTTTTTTTTTTTAAGATTTTGTTTGTTTATTTGACAGACAGAGATCACAAGTAGGCAGAGAGGCAGACAGAGAAAG
>NC_081575.1:26468134-26482368 GCF_022355385.1 Mustela nigripes | reverse complement strand
AAGAGGAAGCAGGCTCCCCGCTGAGCAGAGAGCCCGAAGCGGGGCTCCAACCCAGGACCCTGGGATCATGACCTGAGTCAAAGGCAGAGGCTTCAACCCATTGAACCACCCAGGTGCCCCTAGAAGCTATTTTTAAGTACACATACTGTAAAATATAGTTAACTGCTCAAAAATTCAACCAAAAACCTCTACCCCACTTAACATCTCACATCTAACTAAATCACTTGCTCCCAACAGTTGTGTTTAGACTACTCAGAAAAATTTCATGAGGCATTAGACAGCCATCACCCCAAGCTATTTTCTGTAAGAGCTATATACTTGACTAGTAAACCTAGGCAGAATAGAAGTTGAATGTCTGCATTATAATCAGTGTTGATAACTCTAAAAACATGCCTATTTTATTTTTTATTTTTTAGATATTTATTTATTTGAGAGAGAGCGAGCCCACATGAGGGAGAGGCAGGGGGAGAGGAAGAGAGTCTCTGAGAACTTTTGGGATACCTAATTTATAAGCATTTAATTTTATAGAGCTTTTTAACAAATTAACTTTAGTAATACCACCTGGAGATAGAAAATGCCACCCATCTACAACACAGAGATAAATATATAGATAAATGCAGGTAGAGACCTTGTTTTAAAATGTTAACCATAAGAAGGGTACCTCACTGGCACAGTTGATAGAACATGCATCTCTTGATTTTAGCGTCGTGAGTTCAAGCCCCACGTTGGGCATTTTAGCCATGAGATGGGTATGATAATGCAAAACTCACTAGTTTGTAAAGGAGCAGTTGTGGGGGTGCCTGGGTGGCTATCGACTTTTTTGTTTCAGCTCAGGTCATGATCTCAGGGTCAGGAGATCAAGCCCCTTGCCAGGCTCTGCTCAGGGCAGAGCCTGCTTGAAATTTTTTTCCCCTCCTTCCTCTCCCCCTCGGTTCCTCTCCCGCTCATGTTTGCATGCACACATGCTCTATCTAAAAAAATAAATAAATAAAATCTTAGAACAGTCAGAATAAGTTTAGCTTACCTGAGTAGAAGCCTTTTAGCTCATATTTATAGAGAAGACTTATAAGATTTGTATTTGTCCTTGACAAGTAATATTTAAGGAGGCTGTAGTCTAGAGTTGAGGCACAAAAGCCTTTTTAGAAGTTTATATTAGCAATAATCGTGTCTCAAATAAATCTCATTGACTGCCACTGTGCAAAGCTAGCAGTTTATATTTTAAAAAGGTTTCTGGGGGCGCCTGGGTGGCTCAGTGGGTTAAAGCCTCTGCTTTCGGCTCAGGTCATGATCCTAGGGTCCTGGAATCGAGCCCCACATTGGGCTCTCTGCTCAGCAGGGAGCCTGCTTCCCTTCCTCTCTCTCTGTCCGCCTCTCTGCCTACTTGTGATCTCTGTCTGTCAAATAAATAAATAAATCTTTAAAAAAATAATAATAAAAAAATAAAAATGTTTCTGTCCCCTACCCCTTTTTTCCACACCACTCTTAGGAATTGGGCATAGTCTAGGTAAGATTTTACACTTAAAAATCTCAAAGGTACAGGGAAAGAGTACAAGTTCCTCAGATAAATTTCTGCTTCTTAAGGCCAATATTTCAAGCCTTGTGAGATAAATAGAGGTTTGGGGAATGGTAAAAAGGTATAGGTGAACTTTGAATTGCCTCTAGTGTTGCATTTCTAGTTTTGCAAAGATTTGTAAGATAAGGACAGGTGCTCTCAGGCCCTCCAAGAATTGGGTTGCAACTTGAATCCTTACCCAAGAACATTAGAAGATTTTTCTTTCCCTCTGGGTACATAGTTTTATTTCAACTTAGGGGAGGAGGCCAAAAAAGTTCCTGTCACACTCTGAATATTAGCTTTCAACCTGGCCAGTCTCTTACCACAGAACTACGTAAGCTGTAAGCCTTATGGCCATCATAGGGCTTGAACTCATGACCCTGAGATCATGAGTTGGATATTCTACCAACTGAACCAGCCAGGCATCCCTGGAAAAAAAACCTTTGTCAGTTTTTAGCCAGATAGATAGCAAACATTTTCCAAGTTTAATACAGTTTTGTAAAGTCTGTATAAAGCATTTTATTTTGTTTTATTTTTAAAAATATTTATTTATTTGACAGAGAGATCACAAGTAGGTAGAGCAGCAGGCAGAGGGAGAAGGGGAAGCAGGCTCCCTGCTGAGCTGAGAGCCCGATGTGGGGCTCGATCCCAGGACCCTGAGATCATGACCTGGGCCGAAGGCAGAGGCTTTAACCCACTGAGCCACCCAGGCGCCCCTGTATAAAGCATTTTAATAAAGGCCTTCTTTCTTAGTGTTCAGTTCAACCTTGAATTCACCTTAAGGGGAAAAGCCTCCCTGTCGGCCCCAAACATCGCCTTCAGCTGATATTTGTAGGAGGGCCTGGGAGAAATTCCAGGCAGGGGGAGGTTTTCAGGAGGTGGTCTGGCTGAGTGGAGTTGTAAATGGCCATTAATTTTTTGAATCCCTCTTTAAATTTGGTAGGCTCCTGAAAGTAGAGGTAAGGGCTTTATAATTTAAAAGATCTGCTGTCCAGGGGATATGGAATTCTTAGGGACATTGCCTAGGAGGAAACTGGAGGAGCCTGATTATAGAACCCAGCAAAATAAGCCTTATGTATGAGCCTTATTGTCCATCCTAGGTACTTCTGTTAAATTTATTTTCTGACTTTCAGTATTTACCTGAGTAACTTCTCTACCCCAGTCTTAGAAATCATGCAGGAGTGCTCCCTGTAAATATTGTAGGGAAGGGGAAGCTGAAACAAGCAGCTAAGTGCTTTAAGGGATTTTCTGGGGAAGGTGAAGGAGCTCTGGGGACTAAAGAATTTGCTGAAGAGATGGACCAGATTTTAAGAAGGTGAATTCATATTGGGGACTTCACAGCTTTTATTCTCATTTCTATTCTTATATCTTGTTAAAGGAATCTCTAAGGCTAGCTCTTCTGTGTCTTTCTGTCTACTTTTTAATTTGGTTTTCCCATAAGTACCATTAAGACAATTGTTCAGGATGAGAGCTCTCTAAAAATTTTTTTCTAATATAGAACTTTTTCATTTCTGAAGATCCATCATCTGGCCACTGAGAAGTAGAATCTATGTTTTTTAAAGATTTATTTATTTGAGAGTGTGCACTCATGTGAAGTGGGCAGCGGGCAGAGGGAGAGGAGAGAGAATCTTAAGCAGACTCCCCACTGATAACAGAGCCTGACATGGGGCTCGATCTCCTGACCCTCAGATCATGACCTGAATCGAAATCAAGAGCCAGATGCTTAACTGACTGAACCACCCAGGTGCCCCAACAAGTAGCATCTATTAATGTCAGTAGTGGTTCAAATCAGGAAGCCTTTTTTTTTTTTTTTTTTTTAAAGATTTTATTTATTTATTTGACAGAGAGAAATTACAAGTACACTGAGAGGCAGGCAGAGAGAGAGAGAAGGAAGCAGGCTCCCTGCTGAGCAGAGAGCCCGATGCGGGACTCGATCCCAGGACCCTGAGATCATGACCTGAGCCGAAGGCAGCGGCTTAACCCACTGAGCCACCCAGGCGCCCCTCAGGAAGCCTTTTTATGGCTTAACCAAGGATGCAAGAGGTATCCTACAAGAGAGTGCAAAAGATGCAGTCCTTACAAGATCCTAAAAATTCACTCCCAAAGATAGTCGAAGAAAGTAAAGCCCTTTGTTGTTACAGGCTGTAAGAGTGGTATGAAAACCATGTCTCTGTTTTCTCGCAAAAAACATCTTCAGTCCCAGACCCACTAATCTGATACCAGGCATTACTAGAATGGGTTTTTTCCAACACTAGGAAAACAAAGAAGGTTGCCATAAAAGCCCCTTATGGACTAGGATGGGACCCCTTCTGACAGACTCCCCTGAGAGCTGGCACAGTTAGGTGAAAAGAGTGCTGCTTGTGATTTCATGTCTCAGAACCCAGTCTCTTTGGCCATCAAGATGCACACTGGTATGTGCATCTTCTGGCTGGCAGAGACAAGAGACAATATTCTCACGGGTCATACAGCCACACTCTCTAAGACAGAACAAGACAAAAGGAAAACCTTATTCAGCTTTTTGTATATGTATGTTAACAGCTTAAGCTAAGCCAATCTCTCGAGCCAAACTAATACCTAAGATGGATGTTCCACTGGTTTGGGGATCGTGTGGTGGTTTACAGAGTAACTTGCATGGAATTTTTTCCGAGTTTGACAGGTGACCTAATAGGAATCTAACCTGTTCTGTTCCAACTTACTCTAATACAGGAGTCTTTGGATTACGTGGCCAGTGCTGTAATAGCTCTTAAATACTTGACCTATACCCTCCAATCTTGTGACTTTGGCTTCCAAGATGTTTCTTAGCAGCAGCCTTTACCTCATGTGCTCATTAACCCATAGCAGAGTTTGTATAAACAGACACCGGTCTGGTGAGAACCATGAGTTCACCAATCAGTGAGGCCGGCTTGAACAGCAGACTTATAGGGCCTGAGCCTGTGTTCTCTACCCTATGGTCTTCCTTCTTATGACAACACAGCAGAGACAAAGGAAAACAGTGACTATCTCTGGGAGGAAAAGGATCAATAAAAATCAAAAGTACTCGAGACGCCTGGGTGGCTCAGTGGGTTAAAGCCTCTACCTTTGGCTCAGGTCATGATTCCAGGGTCCTGGGATCCAGCCCTACATCGGGCTCTCTGCTCAGCAGGGAGCCTGCTTCATCCTCTCTCTCTGCCTGCCTCTCTGCCTACTTGTGATCTCTGTCTGTCAAATAAATAAATAAATAAATAATCTTAAAAAAAAATAAAAATGAAAATAAAAAATACTAAAAAAAATCAAGAGTACTCATAATAGATCTTTAGCACAGTGGCTATACCCAAGGAACTAGTTTCACAAATATGTTTTCCTACTAATCTAAATTTAGAAAAGGAAAAAAAGGACTCAGACCACTCTAATTTCCACTGGACCCCTTAGGCAGAGATCCAGAAGACTGACATGGTAAGAATTCTTACCTTCTGCCATGCCTATTGGAGATGCCAGGATTTCTCAGCTGCCGTAGCCCTGGAGCAAGCAGTGATCAGTCAGTAAAGTTGCTCCTGCCTGGCTCACCAACTGTTGGGGAGAAAAGTTTTTTCCTCTGCTATTCCAGGTTCTTTGGCTGGTAAATTGATACAAAACAGAGCAACAGGAAAAAAACAAATTTAAGTATGTACAGAAGCCACATAGGAATATGAGAGCTGCAGGCAGTCAGGTGGTTGAGGCTTATTTGCCATCCGAAGCTGGCGGGGGTGGGGGTTAGGGGTCTGAGACTTCAAAGAGGAGAAAGACCGTTTACAAGAAGGTGGGAAGAACAAATGTTTGATAAACAAATGTTTACCAGACCATACCGAGAGTGTGGGACCAGAGAGGAATTTGATCTCTAGGCCTGGTAGAGCTTTCCCCAGCTTAAGCACACCTAACCCAGATTCTTTGTAGTTTTCTCTAATATCCTCTTCCTGGATGTGGCCCTTTATCTAAATTCCTTTAGGCAGTTAAGGAGAAGGTAAAAGCTTTTTTTGAGTCTTTGGGCCTTGATTTGACTTCAACTTAAAGTAATCCACATGCCAAAGTGGCATATTTTGGGAAAGCTGCTGAATCCCTTCAAGGGAAACCAGAGGATTTCAAGTACAGGGTAGGTAACATGAATGAGGTGACTTCTCGAACTGTTTGATCATGTGTGTATTGTCTCTTTTTTAAATATACATCTAGGGGTGCCTGAGTGGCTCAGTGGGTTAAAGCCTCTGCCTTCGGCTCAGGTCATGATCCCAGGGTCCTGGGATTGAGCCCCACATCGGGCTCTCTACTCAGTGGGGATCCTGGTTCCTCCCCTCTCTGCCTTCCTCTCTGCCTACTTGTGCTCTCTCTCTGTCAAATAAATAAAAATATTTTTAAAAATGAAATGAAATATACATCTAAAATTAGTGTTCAGAAATATGATTTGATGAGGTCATGATACATTTGTATAGTCATGTACTGGTCATTCATTTATGAGACTGATGCACTACCTACTGCGCTAATGAGGCACCTTAGTCATCCATGTAAAATAATGTTCTAATCAAGATAAAGATGGATTTGGGAAGATGCTTATGATACATTATTAAATGGAAAAAAAAAACAAGGGCTCCTGGGTGGCTCAGTCAGTTAAGCATTGGCCTTCTGCTTAGGTCATGAGCCTGGAGTCCCGGTATGGAGCCCCACATTTGGCAGGTGGAGGGGGGGAAATCTCTGCACAGCAGGCAGTCTGTTTCTCGCTCTGCCCCTTTCCTCACTCTCGTGCTCACTCTCACTCACTCTCTTAAGTAAATAAAACCTTTAAAAAAAAAGGTAAAAAGCAAGTTATAAAATACCATGTATAATAAATCCCCTCTAGAAATATTTATAATGTCATGTGTACATTCACACAGAAAAGTCTTTTTTTAAAGATTTTATTTATTTATTGGGCAGAGAGAGAGATCACAAGTAGGTAGAGAGGCAGGCAGAGAGAGAGGAGGAAGCCCAATGCGGGGCTCAATCCCAGGACCCTGGAATCATGACCTGAGCCAAAGGTAGAGGCTTTAATCCACTGAGCCACCCAGGCACCCCTGGAAAGGGTCTTAAAAGGTTAAATATACTAAAGGTCGCAGCCTGCATAGTAAGATTCTTTTTTAATTCCTGTCCTTTGAAAAGGAAAACATGAGGGGTACCTAGATGGCTCCACTGATTAGACATCTGCCTACGGCTCAGGTCATGATCTCGGGGTCCTAGGATCGGTTCTCCCACACTCCGCAGGGAATCTGCTTTTCCCTCTGCTCCTCTTCTTCCCCACCCAATAAATTAAAAAAAATCTTCAAAAAAATTTTTTTTAAGATTTTATTTATTTATTTGTCAGGAAGAGAGCGCGTGGCGCACACACACAAGCAGGCAGAGTGACAGAGGCAGAGAGAGAAGCAGGCTCCCTGCTGAACAAGGAGCCCAATGTGGGCCTCGATCCCAGGACCCTGGGATCACGACCTGAGCCAAAGGCAGCGGCTTAACCCACTGAGCCACCCAGGCGTCCCCAAAATCTTCAAAAACTTTTAAAAAATAAGAAAGAAAACATTTGTATTAAAGATTGAGTTAATGTCCATCTTGAGATTTTTTTTTTCTGCCTGTTCAGATTTTAGCAAAGGTTTTGATCTGGGCTCTGAATAAGCATAAATATTAATTATGTCATGGATCTACAGTTTGGACTGTAGATGGTTTGTTTTTTAATCAGAGGCAGCTGATTAGCAAGCATGGTAAATTGCTTAAGTTTTGAACAGTTGCCAATAAAATGAAAGAGGGAATAGTAATAGTGATGTCGAGACTTTTTATGATCTTTAATGAATTATTGAGCCCCAAACCTGTGTATTCTTCATGCAGAACATTGTTTTGGGAAACACAGGTGCATAATTTGTTAAAAGATGAGGGAATGTTAAAAAAAAAAAAAAGGAGGGAATATCTTACTGTGTGTCCATTCTGAGCAACTGTACCTGTGGAATTAATTATTATAAATAATTAGGCAAAGACTGGAGGTCTGTGCTCAAAATTTAAGTATTACTCTGACTTTATAAATCAAGTATAGAGCATGTAATTTATAACTATTTATTGATTCTAAGTATGCCTTTGCAGGTGTCTATAGAAGTAGGTTTCACGATCAAGTACCTATTGTATATGGCACTATTCATAAGTTTAGGTTATTGACTGAACTTATAAGCTAAGTGCTCATTAATGTCATTTAGTTATTTGAATGACTCTGGTGCTTAATTTTAGGGAATGAACTTTTGATTTGATTGAATGTGATTAATCTCAAAAACGTTTTGTTGACCATTAATATAAAGTTAAAAGAGGGGTGCGTGGCTGGCTCAGTTGGAAGAGCATGCGACTCTTGATCTCAGGGTTGTGAGTTTGAGCCCCACATTGAGTGTAGAGATTACTTAAAGTTAAAAGAATTATAATATGTCATGGTTTGAAGAACCCTACTAGGATAAGCAAACAATTTGGCTAAAATTTGAAATTTTTAAAAAGATTTTATTTATTTATTCGACAGAGATCACAAGTAGGCAGAGAGGCAGGCAGAGAAAGAGGGGGAAGTAGGCTCCCCACTGAGCAGAGAACCACACACTTGGGGCTTTGTCCCTGGACCCTGGGATCATGACCTGAGCCCAAGCAGAGGCTTTAACCCACTGAGCCACCCAGGTGCCCCAATGAGAGAGAATCTTAAGATAAATTTGAAATTATAGTATTTTATGGTGAACACATAAAATTTTGATTGTTACTATGAAAAATTTTATGAATCCTATATTTTTGAAATGTGATTTTTAAGTTTTTATTTAAGTAATCTCTCCACTCAAGATTCAAATGCTACTCCTACTGGGCCAGCCAGGGGCCCCTAAAATGTGATTTTAGTATAGGTTTTTTTTTTAAGATTTTATTTATTTATTTGACAGACAGAGATCACAAGTAGGCAGAGAAGCAGGCAGAGAGAGAGGAGGAAGCAGGCTCCCTCCCGAGCAGAGAGAGAGCCTGATGTGGTGTTCGATCCCAGGACCCTGGGATCATGACCTGAGCTGAAGGCAGAGGCTTTAACCCACTGAGCCAAGCAGGCGCCCCTAGTATAGGTTTTAATCACTGAAGAATTATGCTGTTTGCATGGTATGCCTGTATTTCCTATTTTGTTCACATTTCTGAAGCATATATTAATAATTTTTAGTGCTCACCATAATCTCAAGTGTCTTAGGGAGATGGTGGGTGGGATGTGGTGTAATATTAGCAGTAACCTACTAGAGATGGTTTTGCCCACCATTCATTAAGCACTACTGTATGTTGATTTCCTTAGGCATTGGGAATACAGGTGTGGTAAGACAATCCTTGCCAAAAAGGACCATTCTAACAATGTACTGCGTATATACACACATACATACATGCATACAGAAATTATTACATCTTGTCCTAGTAAAACTTGGGTCATCAGCAAATTGTATAGAGGATATAGTAGGGGCACAAAGAGTAATCTTTCTGGGGTTTGGAGTGGAAGAATCTGCAAGGATGTTGTAAATGAGATTCTTAAAAACACACATTTTCTGAGTTTTAAACAGATGCCTTTATTTAATTACATAATGTATTTAAGCATAATAGTGCTGCAGTGGGAGCTAATAGGGATATATTGCTTGCATAATTCCTGTCCAATTTTTAACATCATTGTTACTAGTTTTTTTAGGGCTGCCATAGCATGGTACCACAAACTGAGTGGCTTAAATAAACAGAAATTTATTTTCTCATAGTTCCGGAGGCTAGAAATTGGCAGGGCCACATTCTCTCTGAAGATTCTGGAGACAATCTGTTCCATGCCTTTCTTGTAGCTTCTGGAGTTGCCACTGATCCTTGGTGTTCCTTGGCTTATTGATGGTGCATTATCACTGCAGTCTCTGCCTCCACCTTCACATGGCCATCTTCCCTATGTGCCTCTCTGTCTGTGTTTCTTCTCTTACTCGGACTTCAGTCCTTATAAGGGCCCATCCTAATGACCTCATCTTAACTTGATTACATCTGCAAAGACCCAGTTTCCAAGTAAGTTCACATTCCTAACCAGTGGTTAGGACTTAAACATACCTTTTGTGGGGGCATGATTCAACCTGCAACAATCATTTAGTTCCCTTTGTACTGTGCCGTATCATCAATATAATTACTTAAGAAATGCATTTTCATGATGAGAGGTTAACAAAGCCCCTGGTTGCAGGAATAATGTTAAGAATTTGTAGTTCAGGGGTGCCTAGGTGGCTCAGTTGCCTGAGTGGCTGCCTTAGGTTCCAGTTGTGATCCTGGGGTCCTGGGATGGAGCCCTGCCTCACATTGGGCTCCCTGCTCAGCAGGGAGCCTGCTTCTTCTCTCCCTCTCCTGCTCCCCTTGCTTGTGCTCTCTCTCAGGTATTCTCTCTCTCTCAAATAAATAAAATCTTAAAAAATTTGTAGTTCATTAAGTGAGCCTGTAGTGATTGGATAAATGTCTTCCAGAGACCAGAAGAGTGAAGCATAGACAGATTGTAGAGATCTGTGAGCTTGATATAAAAAAAAAACCCCACTACTAAAGCTTCTGCTATTTATTTGTTAAGAAAGGTGATTTATTATTCAGGTGCTATTTTGACTTTAAAAATTTTAATGGGTATTTATAGTATTTAATTTCAGTCATCAGAGACATCATCCTAGTTAGCCATCTTAAATAAATTTATATTAATTTGCAGACTTTTCATCACTGGTACACATCTGAAACTGCGTAGTTATATTTTCAAAGGTACTGTGATACTGAAACTCATGATATCATGGGGTACATTGTTTTTTTTTTTTTTTTTTTAAAGATTTTTATTTATTTGTTAGAGAGAGAGATACAGAGCGCAAGCACAGGCAGACAGAGTGGCAGGCTAGAGGCAGAGGGAGAAGCAGGCTCCCTGCCAAGCAAGGAGCCCGATGTGGGACTCGATCCCAGGACGCTGGGATCATGACCTGAGCCGAAGGCAGCCGCCCAACCAACTGAGCCACCCAGGCGTCCCGGGTACATTGTTTTTTAAAATTACCTTAGCCAGTAATAATTGACTACCAAACAACTTTTTAAAAAAATATTAATCTTTGTTTCAAGTAAGGCAGGTATTGTTAAAAAGCTTAATACATTTCTTAATAGTGTTCTTTTATTAAATCTAACAAAAAATACTTCTCTCTGCATGGGATTTTTTTTCTATTGCTTTTAACACTAGAGGCTGGGTTTTTTTTTTTCCTTTTTCAATTAATCAGGATTTTCTTTTTTTTTTTCTTTTTTTTTTTAACCATTTAGAGAATATGCCCTTCAGAATGTAGTCATTTGGGTCTTCCATTGTTTTAATAGTACACAACTGTTTCTAAAGGCATGCATGGGGCGCCTGGGTAGCGCAGTTGGTTAAATGGGTCATAATCTCAGGGTTGTGACATCGAGCCTGGCGTCGAGGCTTCATGGGGCTCTGCACTCAGTGCAGAGTCTCCTTAAGACTCTCTATGCCCTGCCCCTCCCCCCCCCAAAATAAATCCTGTTAAAAAAAATAAAGGTGTCCATAGCAGACCTACCATAAAATTAATTGGGGTGCCTGGCTGGCTCAGTAGAGCATGTGACTCTTGATCTTGGGGTCCTAAGTTTGAGCCCCACATTGTGCATAGAGATTAGTTAATGAAATAAATAGATTTGGGGGCAATTACCCATAAACTGTAAGGAATTTATATACTTCATGATATTCTTAATTTCTATATACATGTATACTATAGTGCTTTTGCACACTGTACAATGATAAATACCAGGGAAGTCAGGCAAAGAATGAAAGTTAGCAGCCTTACTCTTCTTTTTCTTTAAGATTTTTATTGATTTATTTGGCAGAGAGAGCACAAGTAAGCAGAGT
The DNA here is from genome assembly GCF_022355385.1 of Mustela nigripes. Lineage (NCBI taxonomy): Eukaryota > Metazoa > Chordata > Mammalia > Carnivora > Mustelidae > Mustela > Mustela nigripes. The sequence continues at coordinate 26,470,930 of NC_081575.1, read as the reverse complement.
GGCAGGCAGAGGCAGAGAGAGAAGCAGGCTTTCCACCAAGCAAGAAACCTGATGTGTGACTTGATCCCAGATCCTGGGATCATGACCTGAGCCAAAGGCAGCGGCTTAACCAACTAAGCCACCCAGGCATCCCAGCAGCCTTACTCTTATTTGTTCTAAGTGGATATGCGAGAAATAAATAGCCTAATGAAAATAATATGGATGACAAACTCTACCTGTCAATAATAAATACCACAACTTTCTTCTAAAGTGTAGTCAGTGATCCTAGAATAATCCCGCTGAAGAAGATCTAAAATCTTTGTATAAACCTGCACGCAGATTTATCTGTGTTTAAATTTGTGCACAAATCTGTCCTGTGTGTAAAAATCTTTCAATCTATGTGTATTTTGGTTTCAAAACAATTCACACTACTTGAATACATTAAAAAGGTTCAAAAGTGTGCTAACGTATGTGTAGACACAGCAAAAAGAATGCTTTCAATGAGAGGGAATGAAGATAAGACTTAAAGGAGAGTCTCCTATATTACCAGAGTCCGTGTCATTAACTGCATTTAGTAATGAATTATACCTGTTTGGAACTAGTTTATAAATATGTAAGCTGTAAGATGAACAGAGCGAATGTTAAAAACTCACAGAATTTCATAATTCAGGAACATAGCTTCAGTGTTTCATAATATGGAAATAAGCTCCTAAAAACAGCCAGTTGGGGGGCGCCTGGGTGGCTCAGTGGGTTAAGCCTTCGCCTTCGGCTCAGGTCATGATCCTGGGGTCCTGGGAGCGAGCCCTGCATCGGGCTCTCTGCTCAGCGGGGAGCCTGCTTCCTTTCCTCTCTCTGCCTGCCTCTCTGCCTACTTGTGATCTCTCTCTGTCAAATAAATAAATAAAAATCTTAAAAAAAAAAACCAGCCAGTTGGCTTGCTTTCTTAGAAGTTAGAAAAGACTACATTTCAGAAAATGATTTGTAATGATTAGGAACAGAAGAATATTAAGAAATAAAATATTGGGGCACCTGGGTGGCTCAGTGGTTAAGCATCTGCCTTTGGCTCAGGTCATGATCCCAGGTAGGATGGCTCTGCCTTGGGCTTTCTCCTCAGCCAGAAGCCTGCTTCTCCCTCTCCCATTCCCCTTGCTTGTACCCCGCCCCTGCTTGCTCGCGCGCTCTCTCTCTCTCTCATATAAATAAAACCTTAAAAAAAAGAAAATATTGAAAACATAAAAACTGAGGTCCTCAGGGTAGAAAATTAGACTTCATATTAGAATTTGAAGAATGTAGTTGAAAGAAAAATTAACTAGGATCTTTGTAACAGGTTAAATATTAAACCACCTCAAATAGAAGTGATTTTGTCCTCTCAACCTACTTCTGAAAATGTACAGTAACATCTAGTTTTCCATATAAAAAAGCACATAATTTCATTAGCAAAGGTCCCTTTGGTTTAGCCTTAAAATCACATCTGATCCAGGGCTCTTGGCTGGCACAGTTGGTGAAACATGTGACTCTTGATCTCAAGGTTGTGAGTTCAAGCCCTGTGTTTGGCATAGCATTTACTTAAAAATAATTTTTTTAATTAAAAATCACCTGTAATCTACCAGTTCATACTAACAATTGCCAAACTAGCATTGAAACAGCTTTATCAAGATACTTGTCACCTACCGTAAAATTAAAGTGTGTAGTTCTGTTGCCATTTAGTATATTCACAGTTGTGCAACCATCAGTACAGTCTAATTTAGAATATTTTCATTACTCTGAAGAGAAAACCCAGTAACTGGGGCATCTGGGTGGCTCAGTGGGTTAAGCCGCTGCCTTCGGCTCAGATCCTGATCTTGGGGTTCTAGGATCGAGTCCCGCATCGGGTTCTCTGCTCAGTGGGGAGCCTGCTTCACTCTCTTTCTCTGCCTGCCTGTCTGCCTACTTGTGATCTCCGCCCATCAAATAAATTAAAAAAAAAAAAAAGAAAACCCAGTAACCATTTGCAGTCACTTTCTAGTCCCCTTCTGCCCTAGCTGTGCACAATCACTAATCTACTTCCTGTTTCTATTTATTTTCATAACATTTTAAACTTGCAACATTATTGTTCTCATACCTATTCCAGGTCACTGACTCAGAGGTTTAGAAGTTCTTCAAGTAGCCATATTTACAAGTCCTATGACATCTTCATTCATAAAACATTCAAATGATGACTTCATAATATGATTGTTCCATATTCTAAGAGGTTTTGATCTGGGTCATGTGTTTCAAATTCTGTTTGTGCCACTTGATAGGGATGTTACACTCAGAAGGAATAGAACCATTTTGTCCAGACTCAAAATCAAGTTTATTCAATGTGTGTTAACCATTCCAGGCTTTCTGATAGTGAGAAGAGCTTTAGGAATCTTTTGTAGCATACATTATCTTCAGTAATAATGTCATCTTCATCACTGTCTTCATCCTTTGGTCAAAGTTTGGTTTAATTTGCTGTGGATAGCCAAGAAGGCTATTATCGGTAGATTTGCTAGAGCTGCTGGAAGTCCTACTGTTCGTAACGTTATTCTGGTTTACTTGTCTGGCTGTTATGATGAAATTGCATATGTTTCAGTCATCCTGTTACTTGATCAAAACTCTTTTCTGAAACGTCTATGCCATTAACTTCTAAAACTTCATCATGAATATTCAGTAATCCTGCGCTGTAAACCAGAAAGATCCTTGGGACTTACCAAAGCCGTGTAGTGTCTCCTTTGGGCTTTCTGAAACCATTCTGGCTATCGAGTCCTGGAGAATGTTCAGTCCTGTGTTTGTTTTTTTTTTTTTTTTTTTTTTTAA
>NC_081575.1:26447571-26468034 GCF_022355385.1 Mustela nigripes | reverse complement strand
AGTAGGCAGAGAGGCAGGCAGAGAGAGAGAGAGAGAGAGAGAGGAGGAAGCAGGCTCCCTGCTGAGCAGAGAGCCCGATGCGGGACTCGATCCCAGGACCCTGAGATCATGACCTGAACTGAAGGGAACGGCTTAACCCACTGAGCTACCCAGGCGCCCCAGTCCTGTGTTTGTAAAGATAAACTAACCCTATGATGTTTTTCTGGGAGGATATTCATGGCCGTAATAGAAGATGCAAGTCTAACAGCTTGGGACATACCAATGACTGGGTGTTGAGGAAGCACAATGCATTGAGTAAACATTTTCCTTCTTCATTAGCATGTCTATACCTTAGGCACTAAGGTAGTGCCTCTTTCTTTTTTTTTTTTTTTTTTTTAAAGATTTTATTTATTTATTTATTTGACAGAGAGAAATCACAAGTAGATGGAGAGGCAGGCAGAGAGAGACAGAGGGAAGCGGGCTCCCCGCTGAGCAGAGAGCCCGATGCGGGACTCGATCCCAGCACCCTGAGATCATGACCTGAGCCGAAGGCAGCGGCGCAACCCACTGAGCCACCCAGGCGCCCCATAGTGCCTCTTTCTTAAGGTAGAGGCCTCTTCCTCTTTTTGCATAAAGATCCTAAGTGTGGGTTGTCTGTTGAAACACCTTTGTGATAATTATTATTTGTAGGTAGTACGTCTCCCTGAAGTCTGCATAGCTTAATAAATTGTCAGCATTAGGTATTTTATGAACATGTCGTAGTAATCCATAAAACTACTCAAAATGTCCAAGGTTTGCTCTTTCTAGCAAAAAACCAACAAAATTAATTGCCAGACCTGCTCTTCACCTCCAGGATGCCCTGGCAACCACTGTCCTGTTGAGTGTTGGGCTGCCTCTGTGTGGAGTGCCCGTTGGGCGCATGTGCACCCTCAGCTGCAGCCCAGGAATCCACAGCTCAGCAGATGCACCTATCACAGTAGCTTGGATCTTGGTGCTCAGCTCCACTGAGCTCCACGGGGCTTTCACAGGGCAGCAAGGAGTTGTCTGGCAGCGCAGCGCGTAGAGGCACAATTCCTTCCACCTCTCTGCCGGGCTCCAGTGCAGGAGGTTGAGGGGGCAGTTAGCCTATCCACCTCCTTGCTTTCATCCACCTTCCCCATGACTAGGCTCCTGACCTGGGCCTGGGCTCCTGATCCGGGCCAACAGTGCCAGCCTGAGAGACTGTAAGTGAAAATATTATTAAAGACATTTTGCAGGGTGGTGGGGCAGACATTCTGGAGAAAAGGATCACCTGTGTTCCTGTCATCCTAACATAATTTACTCACTTAACATAAGTTATCTTATGATAAAAGAAAGGGAGGTGCCTGGCTGGATGTGTTGGTGAAGCATGCAACTCTTGATTTTGGGGTCGTGAGTTCAAGCCCCATGTTTGGGTAGAGTTTGCTTTTAAAAAATTACCTTACAGGTCTTATCCATGAGTATATGTTGTCATGCAGTAGCAGTCTAATGTACAAATTACTTTATGTCCTATTCCCCATTAAAATAACCTTTTTTCTATATATTTAAAAACTTTAGTAATTAAAGCTGGAGGGATAGTAACTTTGGGGGGCTTAGTCTTTAAGCATCTGCCTTCAGCTCAGGTCATGATGCCAGGGTCCTGGGATCAAGTCCCACGGTCAGGCTCCCTACTTGGCCGGGAGTCTGCTTCTGCCTCTCCCTCTCCCTGCTGTTCTGCCTGCTTGTGCTCAGGATCTCAATCTCTCTCTCTCCCTGGCAAATAAATAAATAAATAAATAAATCTATCTTTAAACAAAAGAAAAAGAAACTTTTGTATTATGTGCAGATATCAGTAGGTGGTTTTATGTGTATATTTTTCTCTTCCCTCTAATCCCCCCCCCCATTACCACATTTTTGATAGATTAACAATCGATCACTCCTCGGTACCCATTCATGGCTGTCTTTACCGAGTTGACTGCGCTAAATATGTATGTGTACTGTGTATGTATGTATATGTACATGTATGTGTATTTTTGGGGTATGTATATATTTTAAACAACATCTCACTATCTTGAAATCGTCCATGTCCTTCGTATAAACATGTAGCACTGCTTGCTGATTCTTTCTGCGCCCGTGTTGGTTTCCGTGATACCATTTTCCCAACGACCATTCCATTCAAGATTACTGACTACCTAGCCCCTTTAATGTCAGAGATTTCTTTGACATCTTTCTCTCAGTGCCTTCTTACCTTTCTGCTTACCCAATATAAAGCCTGAGAGTGTGCTTTCACAAAGAAGCCTTAAATGATCTCAGCATACTTTATTACTTTCAGACCTTTTCACATCTAAAGCTTTTTATCACCCTCCTCCAATATCTGTACCCCATTTTCTTCTCTATTCACAATTCCCGTGCTTCATCTATGCTTATTTTCTAAATATCATCTCTCCCACCTTCATTTCACCTAAATCCTTTATTTAAAAAATCCTCTCTCTCATCCCTTTTCTTTGGTGCCTTCCGCCAATCCCAAGGTTTCTATCTGTTGTCAGTCATTTTTCTCCCTTTTACCCCTAATCTCTGGTAATTCTGCTTTCGCTCCCTTCAACAAAAGCTCACACTCTGATAATGTATGTGTAGTGTTCAGTTGGGTGCTTCTGAATAAATATCTGCTTTTCAAAACAGTGAAATCTAAACTATTAGCATGGAAATAACCATTGGGAAGATGAGGTCTCCACTTGAAAGCTTCAAATCGAGATTCTCCTGCTATTATTGAATTATGGAGTTTTATATAATAATATCTAAAATGGGGTGACTACTTGAACCATACAAAATGTCCACTATTGCAAAATGAGAATAGATCCTTGATTTTATACTTCTGTTTTGATTGACCTGAGAAATAAAACTTAGCACTTCAGAGAAGGTAATTTTCATATGTTTGGATTATATTGAGCATTAATTCCTCAGGGTCATTATGGACTTAGAAATGTTTTGTTCTGCCTCCTAGTGTATGCCCAAGTGCCTTCTCATGATGGGAAAAATCTATAAGACCCCAGTCCATTCTGCACTGCTGTTGATTGTTCGAACAGTTCCTCCTTGTATTGAGTTAAAATCTGCTGGCTAGAATTATATTCATTGACTCAGCCTCTGTCCTCAGGCTACACTGAATTTGATCCCTTTCCTATATAACAGCCCTTTAGATAGCTAACGGTAATTATTCTGTCCTCTACAGCTCTCTCTCTCTCTCCATATTTTTTTCCCTTTGAGATAAACACTCTCAGCTCTTCTACCTGTTCCTCACTGAGCACCAGTTTCATCATCCCGATTGCTGTCTATAGATAGGACGCTTTGTTAATGTTCCTTCTGAAGTGTTTTCAATACTGAAAATAATAATCAGTGTGTAGCTGAATTGGGTCCAGGCCTTGTACATCTGGACATTAATGCAGCCTGGAGTTGCTTTAAATTTCTTTTTAGTAGCCATTTGATATTGGCTCATAATGAATTTTTTAAAAAATAAGCTCTGTACCCAACATGGGGCTTGAACATATGACCCCAAGATCAAGAGTCTCAGGCTCTACCAACTGAGCAACCCAGGCACCCCTCATAACGGAATTTTTAATTAACTAAAATCCCAAGATTCTAACATAGAGATTTGCCTTCACATGACTTCTTTCCAAACCAAGTTTCCGTTTTCCTTTAGTTGTACAACAAATTTCTAAAGTCAGAATGTAATGTTTAATAACCCTGTGAAATTTCATCTCAGCCTGTCAGCCAGCCTTAGTTTCTTTGAATTTTGATTTTTGTCATCTAGCTTATGCTGATTGAACAAGGGGTCTTTTTTTTAAAAAAAAGATTTTATTTATTTATTTGACAGAGATCACAAGTAGGCTGAGAGGCAGGCAGAGAGAGAGGAAGCAGGCTCCCCGCCGAGCAGAGAGCCTGATGCGGGGCTCGATTCCAGGACTCTGGGATCATGACCTGAGCCGAAGGCAGAGACCTCAACCCACTGAGCCACCCAGGTGCCCCTGAACAAGGGGTCTTGAAGCTAGTGTCAAAATGTTTTCAGACATCTGGGAAACAATAATGAAGAATCATGGAGTCTATCTTCCAAAAATTGTTGTATGCAGATAATATCTTAGCTCTTGTGGTATATATGAATTACTACCATTGTAAATTGACAAGGCCAATTGAATGGCTAAAGTTTGTTGAGCCTGCAGGACAGAAGCCTTGTGTTGAACATTACTCTGAGATGATGTTCTAAGACATATTGTGCCAACATAATGCCAGGGCTCCTTATTCTTCCCAAGAAATCAATTAATGCACATAGGAAGTAGAGACAGAATTATTGTGACTTTTTTTTTTCCCAAGCATATACTGAGCACAGTATTAGGAACAGTGTGAGATTCTGGAGAATCAGGTTGCCTGAGGCAACTCTGATTTACACCTGTTGTCCTAGTGTAATTATTAGTAGCATCATTTTTCACTTCCCAAAGTGTCTAGGTTTGGAGGATGAATTATCTGGCCATCCTTCTCATAATCCAGCTAGTTCCTTTTACTATTTTATCTGGGTTAAAGGTTACACAGCTGTAATTCAGCAGCTTTAATGAGGCTGCAGTAGCACTTCTCTTCCATTTGAGCAGATTATTTCTTGACCATGGGAAGTTGACAGCAAAAGTAACTGCAGTTAGGGTCTACCCATACTTAGTATTTTTCCTGAGCTATTCTTTAGAGGGCAGTAATATATACACCTGAAATGATCCGATTCCAACAAAATATGGACTACAAAGTCCTGTTTTCATATGCATGAAAATCAGAAACATTTGATGTGCTTAAAGGACATATTGGAACCAATACGATGAGTAAAACTCAAATACCTTTTGCTAAGCAGAAAAGTAAAGAAATACCAAAAATTAATTCATTAAGATTCTGAACATACTTTTTTTAAATTGTAAGAACTGAACTTTGATGCCTTGAATATATAATGATCCATTATAACAATTACGCATAGTTTGAGAATCTGCATATTTTATGCTTTTGTTTTTCCTAATTAATAATTTTGCATGGTTAATAATTTTAATATATTCTTTATCACATAGTTTCCATGTTTATGTGAAATAAGCAATTAAAAATGAATAGTTCTATTCTACCTGCTAAAATATTACTTTCCTCTAAAAAATGAAAATGCTAGGTTTTATCTTATAACTTGAATCTTGTGGTAATATAGAGCTCTAGTATTTAGAATTAGACGGTTTCTTAGAGATTGTGTAATAAATTTTATGTCATCAGTAGGTAATTTGTTAGCTCCTAATATCAAAATTCTATTGCCTATGTTTCACATTTTGGATTTCCTAATGTAATGTTCTCTTTTTAGAAAAGGTGGACAAGTCCTATTTTCAAGAGAAGATGAGTTTTAACAGTTTTGAAGGATCTAAAACTTGTGTACCTGCAGACATCGATAAGGATGAAGAATTTGTAGAAGAGTTTAATAGATTAAAAACTTTTGCTAATTTTCCAAGTAGTAGTCCTGTTTCCGCATCAACACTAGCACGAGCTGGTTTTCTGTATACTGGTGAAGGAGACGTCGTTCGGTGCTTTAGTTGTCATGCAGCAGTAGATAGATGGCAATATGGAGACTCAGCAGTTGGAAGACACAGGAAAGTATCCCCAAATTGCAGGTTTATCAATGGCTTTTATTTTGAAAATACCGCTGCACAACCTACAAATCCGGGTATCCCAAATGGTCAGTATAAAGTGGAAAGCTACCTGGGAAACAGAAATCATTTTGTTTTAGACAGGCCATCTGAGACTCATGCAGACTATCTTTTGCGAACTGGGCAGGTTGTAGATATATCAGACACCATATACCCGAGGAACCCCGCCATGTGTAGTGAAGAAGCTAGATTAAAGTCCTTTCAGAACTGGCCAGACTATGCCCACTTGACCCCAAGAGAGTTAGCTAGTGCTGGACTCTACTACACAGGTATTGATGATCAAGTGCAGTGCTTTTGTTGTGGTGGAAAACTGAAAAATTGGGAACCGTGTGATCGTGCATGGTCAGAACACAGGCGACACTTTCCCAACTGCTTCTTTGTTCTGGGCCGGAATGTTAACATGCGAAGTGAATCTGATGTTGTGAGTTCTGATAGGAATTTCCCAAATTCAACAAATGTTCCAAGAAATCCAGCCATGGCAGATTACGAAGCACGGATCAATACTTTTGGGACGTGGATATACTCAGTTAACAAGGAGCAGCTTGCAAGAGCTGGATTTTATGCTTTAGGTAAACTTCATTATAAAACCAGGCTAATAACTTACTTTCCAACTATTCTAGTGCTTTTTAAAAGTAGATTCCTTTAGCCCCTTGAACTGGTAAATATTTATGTGTAGGCTGGCATGATTATATCAGTATTAATCTGCAAACCCTTATGTTGAATCTGCAGTATAACCACTACGTTTAGGGGAGAATGACTACCATATTGTGACTTATGTTTACCTTTATGTGATTGTTTTTTGGAGAAGGATGGCATGCAAAAGATGATAGTTCTCTCTGAGACAATGGCTCTGACCATAATAATAACTCTAATTTATTGAGCTCAGTCATGTATTACATGTATTATATGCACTCTTTCTACATATCATAAAAAGAGTTAACATTAAAGAGTTTAGTATGGCTGATATTAAAATTGATATCTGCCTTTTGTACAGAAACTGTATATTTGAAAGCTGACCTATATGATGCTTCTTGCTTCAGATAAGCACTTCTCAAAGGGACTGCTGTAAACGTGTCAGGAAGGACCATTGGTGTGATGGCTTCCAGGAGTATTAAGAAAAGTTACACCATTATATATCTGACCCATTTATTTTAGGATTGAGTTGTACCAAAACACAAATTATTAGTTATTTCAGTATTTTATTTACGTAGTCTCCTATAGCAATCTTGAAGGCTTGTTTAGTGTCATGTAGCTATAATAACCTTAGAGAAACTTACTTTGTGTTTTTGTTAAGCTGAACTTTACTGTTGAAGTTCCACAGTTTGAAAAAGTGTAGTATTGGTGGCCCTAAATGACATGTTATAAAGAAGTTAACAGTCGTAATTTTTTACATAAAAATTGGGCATGTAAAATACCTCAATTAAATCAGTGAGTTTACTATGCATTTCCTCCTCAAACAATCATATCTTTTACTTAGATATGAATTTGAATATCTTCCTTGAAGCTGTAAGATTTTCATGTAATTTAGAAATGATTAATTTCATGGTGTGAAAGGGGGTATTTTTTCATAAGCTTCCAGTTGCACAAATACATGTATTTTTACTTGTGTCTTTTCTTAGGGGAAGGTGATAAAGTAAAATGCTTTCACTGTGGAGGAGGGCTAACTGATTGGAAGCCCAGTGAAGACCCTTGGGAACAACATGCTAAGTGGTATCCAGGGTAAGGTATTTAAATGTTTATTCAGGAACAGGCAAGTTAGACATTTGCGATGGGAAAATCTTGAATAACTTTTCACCTCAACTATTTTTGCCTTCACCATGGCTTGCAATTCACACCAGGTTTATAAAAATGGGGTCACCTACTTTATAGAAAAAAAAAACCCTAAGCCTTCTCTGGTGACCAAAGCATTTGTTGCTTATGTGTTGTATCTATGACATTCAGATGATTCTATTTCTAAACAGCAAATTAGGAATATATAGTTTTGTTGTTGGAAGTGGGTTCTTTTCACAGTGGGCACAAGAGAGCCCTTGTTGCCAAGGATTTTTCCTAAGAACCCATCACATCCCCTAGCAAATAGTTCTGTGTCTCACTGATTCTAAGACATACAGTTGTTCATATTTTCAGATTTTTGAAAAGAGGACACATCTAGTGGTGGGTCATAATTTAATTGGCACTCATGACACATAAAATAATCATACTTCTTATAATCAGTGGCATCTTAAAATAATAATGACATACTCTAAATGTCTCTTTGTCATCTTTAAAAATAAAGTATACATATATGTAGGTGGTGTAGAATTTTTGGCCTGCAAAAGAGTATAACTTAAAACTTAAGAGTGATTGTTTGAAAATAAACCTTAAACCTAAAAAGCCTTAAGAGGAAAGGTTGAAAGCCCAAAAAATTCCTTCACAATGTACAGTTGGTTAATCCTTTAAATAAAATTTAAGATTAACTATTTGAAAAAAATTTTTGAATCTTAAGGCAATAATGTAATAACTTGTTTAAAAGTTGAAAGTTCTCACGTTGGTATTTTTTGCCTCACTAAGATTAGCAAAGTAGCGTAACAAAGGGAACCTTTTTTTTTTTTTTTAACTTTAAAATGACAGTTGATAAGGAATTGGATAACATTTCATTTTGCAGCTTCTTAGAAATGCCAAAAAGCACGTTCATGGAATTAAGACCATGGAGATTATATCTTTTCTTATACTTTACTAATTTGTCAGATACCAAAGTTTAACCTTCTTTTAACTGTTTAGGTGTAAATATCTGTTAGAAGAGAAGGGACAAGAATATGTAAGCAATATTCATTTAACCCATTCACTTGAGGACTCTATGGTAAGTCACATATTGTAGAATACCTAATTTTAAATATTTAATTTCTTTTGCAATGATTTCTTGGTGTAAAAGTCACAGTATAGTATCTTAAATTAATAATGTACAGTGAGCCTTAAAGAGGAGATCTTGAAGAATGCTTGTTCTTGACCTGAAGCAGGTTTGTGAAAAGGGAATCACCATGAGCTGACTCATTCAGTGATCACCGTAAACAAAAATGGGCTTGAAGAACTAAAGTACTTAACCCCTCAGCCTCTGAAATTACTTTTGTGTAATGTGTTTTATACTCATAAATAGTTGTAAACTTTTCATAGACATTATTTTAAAATCTCAAAAACGTATCTAAATTGACAGTGCAGCCTGGGGTGGCCAAGGTATCGGCACCACATGGGAAGAGCCATGGACTAGAATGGAAGGCCTGAGTTGCCATTATGGCTTTACCATAACTCTCTAGCCTGGATGGAGTTGCTTTATCTCCCTGATAAAGACGCCTCAGCGTCCTGTCTGTAAAGGGAATGGATTGGGTTAGATGGTCTGTTAACTTCTTTCTAGCTTCATCATATTATGCCTCTTGCGAACTCTCATATGTTAAATTGGAATAAAGCCAACTTATAAATTCATGATTAGTATAACTTTTCAAATTGAGGTAACTGCCTTCTACCAAAAAGAATTCTAACTTATAATCCATATTTCTGTTTTAGGTAAGAACTGCTGAAAAAACAACATCATTAACTAAAAGAATTGGTAAATACGTTTATTAAAATAAATACACTTTTATTTTTTTTAAGATTTTATTTATTTATTTAACAGACAGAGATCACAAGTAGGCAGAGAAGCCAGCGGGGGTAGGGGGTAGGGAAGCAGGCTCCCTGCTGAGCAGAGAGCCTTATGCGGGGCTCTATCCCAGGACCCTGAGATCATGACCTGAGTTGAAGGCAGAGGCTTAACCCACTGAGCCACCCAGGTACCCCTAAAATAAATATACTTTTAATCCCATTGCTAATTTATTGCAGTTGTTATTTATAGGGTGGAGACATAAGACTGTTCTTTCAAGGTAATTAAGGTATCTTTATTTAAGATGAGATTGCTATAAAGCTAAGAATTAATGAAGTGCCTATAAATTTAAGCCAGATATTTATTTATTAATAACATTCATGTGACAAAGGTAACACTGTACATTAATTGTACTGGAAAAATTTTCAATGACGCTAAATCATATTAAATTATAAGTTATATAGTTACATATATAAAATTATATTAATTATACTTAAAAATAATAAATAAAATTTTAAGAAACGACATTCCTATGGAGGTTGGGCAGTTAGCTTTTCTAAGTTCAGAAGCAGCAGCTGTCCATTTGGATCCAAATGGCTGTCTATTGCCATTTCTGTTAAAATCAAAAAAGGAAGAGGTAAGTGTATTTTTGTCCCAGGTGCTTCTTGAGTTAGCCGGGATCATGAATCCAAAGTGATCTGCTAATGTGCCATCACCATGATCAGCTCTACCTGCTTCCTTATCCCATGCCATCTTTGTGCATCCCCAGTTTCTTCGCAGAGGGGCATGGTTCAGTTTATCTCCTGTTACATTATAGAGAGGTAGAGGTTTTTATCCCGAAGATTATTAACTCATCATAAACATGTTTAAAAACCAGAAAGATACTGTGTTAAGCAGAGATGATACCATTATCAGATGAAGAAACACAGATGAAGAAACACAGTCAATGAAGTTAAGTGACCTGCCCACAGTTACATTATGAATCATTAATAGAACTAGGACTGTAAACAGGGTCTTCTGAAACCTACATCACACTGTAGATATTGTTCTCAACTTAGGTATCATGTTTCAGAAATAGTAAAAAATTTTAATTTAGAGTATGTCTGCTGGCTCCACAGCTCAGGGGTGAGAACGCTGGTCTTGTAGAATATGTCTGCTAATTCCCCACTCCTTACAACATCCTCTAAGGGTTACACGAGAAAACTATATATAAGCATAAATATGCTTAAGAAGGAGAGCCACTTTGATAATGTTTGATACAGGTTTTGTAATGGGCATAAGTACTAAAGTTTAAGAAATCACTTATTCCAGCCTATATTTTTGAAACTATCCACAAATGAAGATTCTATAACATTTCTTGGGGCGCCTGGGTGGCTCAGTCATTAAGCATCTGCCTTTGGCTTGGGTCATAATTCTTGGGGTCCAGCCCCACATTGAGCTCCCTGTTTGGCAGGAAGCCTGCTTCTTCCTCTCCCACTCCTCCTACTTATGTTCCCTCTCTCACTGTGTCTCTCTCTGTCAAATAAGTAAATCTTTTTTTAAAAAAGATTCTGTAACATTTCTTGATAGTAATCACCCTAACAATGTATATTTTTTTTAAAAGATTTTATTTATTTGGGAGAGAGAGAGCATGAGAGGGGAGAGATCAGAGGGAGAAACAGACTCTCTGCTGAGCAGGGAGCCCGATGTGGGACTCGACCCTGGAACTCTAGGATCATAATCTGAAGGCAGTTGCTTAACCAACTGAGCCACGCGGGTGCCCTATACTGTACTTACAATGACTACTGCGACTCTTGCTCTAGTTCAGGATTAATGTTTTAAAATGGACATGTAATTCAGATAGCAAAAATTTCACCCTTACAAACTGTACACTTTGGTGTTTTTTAGTATATTCACAGGGTCGTGGAACCATCACTGATATTTAATTGCAGAACATTATCATAATCTCTAAAAGAAACTGTGTACCCATTAGCAGTCAGTCACCACTGCTGCCCCTTCACCCTCAAGTCTAGCCAGACAACTACCAATCTATTTCTGTCTCTCTGGATTTACCTATCCTGGACATTTCATATAAATGGGATAATAATACGTGGCTTTGAAGTTCATGCATGTTGTGGTACTCATATGAATCCTTCCTTCTTTATTATGGGGGGAAAGTTTTCCTTTGTATGGGTAATACCACATTCTCTTTATCCATTCATCAGTTGATAGACATTTGGGTTTCCACTTTTTGGCTCATGAATGATGCTGATGCTGCTGTGAACATTCGTGTGCAAATTGTTGTGTGGACAAAGGTTTTTAATTCTCTTGAGTATAGATTTCAGCATGGAATTGCTGGGTTATGTAGTAACTCTACATTTAACCTTTTGATACATGGCCAGTTTTCCAACAGGCTGCACCATTTTACATTCTCACTAGCAGTGTAGAAGGGTTCCAGTTTGTTTCTCCACATTTTTGTTAACACTTGCTATTGTATGTCTTTTTATTATGTCCATCATAGTGGATGTGAAGTGGTATCTTACTGTGATTTTGATTTGCATTTCCCTCATAGCTAATGATGTCAGGCATCCTTTCTTGTGCTTGTTGGCCATTTGTATGTCTTCTTTGGAGAAGTGTCCATCGCCTTTGTGTGTTTTTCAGTTGGGTTATTTATGTTTTTGTTACTGAGTTATAAGAGTTCTTTGTATATTCTAGTTCTTTACATGTAAGTCCCTGTCAGATATATGATTGGCAAATATTTTCACTCATTTTCATTTTCTTGCTGGTGTACTTTGACGTATATAAATTTTTAATTTTGATGAAAACAATTTATCTTTTTTTTTTGTTGCTTATGCTTTTAGTATTATATCTAAGAAACCGTTGCCTAATCCAAGGTCATTTATGTTTTCTTCTAAGAGTTTTATGGTTTTCTCTTACATTCAGTTCTTTGATCCATTTTGAGTTAGTTTTTATATATATGTAAGGTGGGGGCCCTTTTAATTATTTTTCATGTGGATATCCTGTTGTCCCTGCTTTTGTTTTTTAGCAGGATAACCTTGAGATACCTACAGAATATCCAAATTGGTGGGTCTTAAAATCTGGAACTCACGTAAATAAGGGTAAAATTGTGGTATTGGGGGGAGTATCCAGAGAGATTGTTAAAAAGGGGGAATCAGTGAGGGAATAGAAGGGAACCACCAGTGTCTAATCAGGTGAGCAGAAGGAGCCAGCAAAACAAGCTGGAAAAAAAATCAGACAGTAGAACCAGGAAGGAGTGATGTCCAGCTGACCTCTGGACATATCCACCTAGAAATCTCAAAAAGCAGCTCAAATTCAGCATTTCTAAAAATCACTCAGACTGAACCCAGTCCTGTTCTTTTCCCCCCAAGCTGGTTAATAGTTCCACAGTTCACAAAGTTGCCCAGTAATTTGAGTCATTTTAAGCTCTTTGCTTTCCTTAATCCCTCTATATTTAATTAGCCACCAGGTCTGATGAATTCAACCTTTATAATATTGTCAAAAATCACTGGTTCTGCCCTAGTTTCTGCCCTTATTTCTCATTCAGTTGCTTTAGTAGTCTCATAAATGGTCTTTTATCTGCATTATAACTTCCCAACATATCAAAGATCTTAAGTTACTTTCTTACTTCTCTTATTACTTACCATGTAATATTTCTTAAAATCAAATCCCTTTCCAACTTCTCTTTTTAAAAAACATGTATTGAAGTATAATACACATAAAATAAAATGCTTAAAATAGACTAATCTTAAGTATTTAAGTCAGTGAACTTTAACACGCATTTACCTGTGTAGTCATTAGTCAAATCAAAATATAGAACTGGGGGTGGGGGCAGCGCCTGCGTGGCTCAGTGGGTTAAGCCTCTGCCTTCAGCTCGGGTCATGATCTTAGGGTCCTGGGATCGAGCCCCGCATCGGGCTCTCTGCTCAGCAGGAAGCCTGCTTCCTCCTCTCTCTCTGTCTGCCTCCCTGTCTACTTGTGATTTCTGTCAAATAAATAAATAAAATCTTTAAAAATATATATAGAACTGGGGGCACCTGGGTGATTCAGTCATTTAAGCATCTGCCTTTGGCTCAGGTCATGATCTCAGGATCCTGGGATGGAGCCCTAGAGAGGGCTTCCTGCTCAGCAGGGAGTCTGTTTCTCCCTCCCCCCACTCCCCCACCACCCACTACTGCTTGCATGCTCTCTCTCAAATAAATAAATTAAAATCTTTAAAAAAAAATAAAAAGGTAATAGAACATTCCCACCATGCCAGAAACTCCTTCGGGCCCCTTTCCCAATCAATATCTACCCCAAGCTATGTTCTGACTTCTGTGTTTTTAAGATTTTATTTATTTATTTGACAGAGACACAGTGAGAGAGGGGACACAAGCAGGGGGTGGTGGAAGAGGGAGAAGCAGGCTTCTGGCCGAGCAAGGAGCTTGATTCAGGGCTTCATCCCTGGGATCATGACCAGAGCCAACCAGAAGCCCCACCATAGATTAGTCTTGAACATCCAATAAAAGTAAACATACGGTATATTCTTTTGTCTCTGGTTCATCATTATGATGACGTTTTGTTCATCAGATCTGTGAGATTCATTATGTTGTCTGTGGCAGAAGTTCATTTTTCTTGTTGCTGTGTAGTGTTTGAATATACCACAGTTTACTTACTCATTCACCTGGTGATAGATGTTCAAGTTGTTTCCAGTTTGAGGCTCTTACAAATGACACTGCTATGAATATTCTTGTGTATATCTTTGGTGGATCTTTTTTTTTTTTTGGTGGACCTTTGTACTTATTTTTAGTACTCAAGTAGAATTGATGAATCAGAGGGTGTAAGTCTCCTCTTTCAGCAGTTCCATTCATAACCTGTATTTCTACTTCGAGTACCGTTGAGGTGAATTTCTGTTCATTTTGTTTCCTTATCTAGTTCACCCCCCTCGGCTGCAGAAACTAAGTCTCAGAGTTAGGAAGCTCACACATTCAAGGTCACAGACTCCAAATTCCCCCCATTTCCCATGATTTTTCCAAAATAATTGCTAGTGACTTGGGAAAGACATCTACTCTTCAGTATGTAGGTTAGCTGTTAATGAGTACAGTTGATTTGGAAAAAAAATCTGATTTTTGAAGCACTTAACTTTATCTTCTCAGTTTTACCTAATCTTGCACTATTTCTTTAGTCTTTAAAGCATCTAATCTCAATTCATAGTGCTACAAAATAATACTGTATTGTCAATGATTATAAGATTCTGATTATTCAGTGCTTAAGTATTTTAAAATCTTCCCAGAGTAGCTTTGATTTTTTTTTTATTTTCTTGCTGCGTACCTTTTTCTTCTTAACTGTACTTTTTTTTTAAAGATTTTATTTATTTATTTGATAGATCAAAAGTAGGTAGAGAGGCAGACAGAGAAGTGGGGGAGGCAGGCTCCCTGCTGAGCAGAGACCGATGAAGGGCTCTATCCGAGGACCCTGAGATCATGACCCGAGCTGAAGGCAGAGGCTTTAACCCCCTGGGACACCCAGGCGCCCCTTCTTAACTGTACTTTGCTGTTGAGTTGTGTTAATGAAAATAATTGTTTAAACTCTGTGTTCTTTTTCCTCACCAACTTTTATTTCAGATGATGCCATCTTCCAAAATCCTATGTTACAAGAGGCTCTACGAATGGGATTCAATTTCAAGGACATTAAGAAAATAATGGAGGAAAAAATTCAGACATCTGGGAGCAACTATACATCACTTGAGATTCTGGTTTCAGATTTAGTGAGTGCTCAGAAAGACAATACACAAGATGAATCTAGCCAAACTTCATTACAAAAAGGTATGCATGGCTGTTTTTATTTTTAAAAAGCAAGAAAAACCTAATAGTACTTCATTATGGATCATATCTTATATGATTGTGACCCATTCATTTTTTTCCTTCTCACATCCCCCCTGGCATAAACAATTTCTTTTAAAAAACGTTCTGTTGGGGCACCTGGGTGCTCAGTGGGTTAAAGCCTCTGCTTTCCGCTCAGGTCATGATCCGAGGGTCCTGTTTGAGCCCCAATCGGGCTCTCTGCTCAGCAGGGAGCCTGCTTCCTCCTCTCTCCTCTCTCTCTGCCTGCCTCTCTGCCTACTTGTGATCTCTGTCTGTCAAATAAATAAATAAAATCTTTTAAACAATTTTTTTTAAAAAAATGTTCTGTTATAGGCACCTGGGTGGCTCTCTGTTGGGCTTCTGCCTCCAGCCCAGGTCATGATCCCAGAATCCTGGTATCAAGCCCCCATGGGGCCCTCTGTTCGGCTGGGAACCAGCTTCTCCTCCCCCTCTGTCTCCAGTTCTGCCTACTTGTGCTCACTCTATCAAATAAATAAATAAAATCTTTTTTAAAAAACTTCCTGCTAATAAAAAATTCAAAAAAAAGTCAAAATTGGAGAAAACAGTACAGTGAACCTTCATGTACCCATAAATCAGATACAGTAATCATCATCAGTTTTCCAATCTTGCTTCATTTTTTTCCCCCAACATTTTTTGCTGTGGTATTTCAAAGAAAATTCCAGGTATCACATATATCATTTGCCTATAAATACTTTAATATATACCTAACAGATAAAGATTTTTTTAACTTAATGCTGTCGTGTTAAGCAGTAACTTAAACTATGCTCAGAGTGCTCTAAGAGAATACCATAGACTTAAAACAACAGATACTTATTTCTCACATTTCTGGGGGCCAGGAAGTCCAGGATCAAGGTGCTAGCATATTTGGTTCCTGATGAGGACACTCTTCCAGGCTTGCAGATGGCTGTTTTTTCTCTGTAAAGGCAGAGCACTCTGGTCTCTTTTCCTCTTATAAATACACTGATTCCATGGAATATCTGTCTGGCTTAGTAGAGTATGTAACTCTTGATCGTGGGATTGTGAGTTGGAGCTCCACATTATGTGTAGAGATTACTTAAAAATAAGGTCTTTAAAATAAATGAAAATAAAAATACATACATACGTGTATACATACATACATAATAAAGTGAAGGAAAGAAATAAAAGAAAAAAAGGATACCGATTCCATAATGAGCAGGTCCCACCCTTATGACCTCATCTGAATTTAATTACCTGCCTCCCAGAGGGCCTGTCTGTGAGTCCCATCACATTGGGTGTTTAGGGCTTCAACATAGGAATTTTTGAGTGGATACATTTATTCCATAACATACTGTTACCACACTTAACAAAATTATCAGTAATTCCATAATATCATTTGAATGTCAGTTGGTTTTAATTTTTTCCATTGTCTTGAAACATTCATAACAGTTGATTTGTCCGAATTGGTATTCAGGTAAGATCCACTAGTTTAGTAATTTTATTTTATTTTTGTAATGATTTACCTATTTATGTTAGAGATAGTGCTGGGGGAGGGGATAGAGGGAGAGGGAAAAAGAGAATCTCAAGCAGATTCCCCACTGAGCATGGAACCTTTGCAGAGCTTGAGCCCATGACCCTGAGATCATGACCTGAGCCATAAGGGTTGGATGCTGGGGTGCCTAGGTACTTCAGTTGGTTAAGCATCCAACTCTTTGTTTCAACTCAGGTCATGATATCATGGGTTGTGGGATCAGGCTCCGTGCTGGGTTGGGAGTCCACATGAGGATTCTCTCTCTCTGCCTTTCCCCCTTCTGTCTCTCTCTAAAATAAATCTTTTTAAAAAAAGAAAAAAAGAGTTGGACACTTAACTGACTGAGCCACCCAGGCATGCCTAGTTTATTTGATTTATGTAGGTGTGGGTTTAGATAAAGAACAATGAAGGCTTTTATGATCATGTGTGGAATCTGTACGTTTTGCAATTGAAATGGATTTAGAGTGTTCTGCAACTTTTCATGCGATGTAAACCTGTAAACACACCATATTACTAAATAGAGCTTGAATGAGTGGCACCCTGGTAGTGTAAATCATATATGGAAAGTATATTAAACTTTTTTTTTAAATAGACTCCACGCCCAACCCAGGGCTTGGACTCAGAACCCTGAGATCAAGAGTCAAATGGTCTGTTGACTGAGCCAGCCAGGTGCCCCTAAAAATTGCATTAAATAATGTGCAAGGGAAGCATATAAACTCCTTTTAGGAACAAGAGGTGTAAGAGCCTATTCAGCCAGAGCAGCCCCATCCTGGTAGAACTGCCATTTTGTTGTTTATGCAGTAAAAGGTAAAAAATGTAAGTTCCTGGGGTGCCTGAGTGGCTCAGTGGGTTAAAGCCTCTGCCTTCAGCTCAGGTTATGATCCCAGGGTCCTGGGGTCGAGCCCCGCATGGGGCTCTCTGCTCAGCAGCGAGCCTGCTTCCCCCTCTCTTTCTGCCTGTCTCTCTGCCTACTTGTGATCTCTGTCTGACAAATAAATACATAAAATCTTTTAAAAATATATAAGTTCCTTCTTTAAGGATGAAAGCAACTCGGGGTACCTGGGTGGTTCAGTGGGTTAAGCCTCTGTCTTTGGCTCAGGTCATGATCTCAGGTTCCTGGGATCGAGCCCCGCATCAGGCTCTCTGCCCAGCAGAGAGCCTGCATTTTCCGCCCCCCTCCCCAACCCTGTCTCTCTCTGCCTACTTGTGATCTCTGTCAAATAAATAAATAAAATCTTTTTTTTAAAAAAGGATGAAAGCAACTCTTTGATGTTTGCTTGGCAAACTATGAGTCCATTTCAAACTATGAATAATTTTGGGTACTGAGGTACGTTGTTATAGTCATTATTCTTTGAGCTCTTGACCACCTCTCGCAAAGGTTGAAAATTCTCCCAGTGCTAATAAATCTAAAAGTTTACTTTTTTTTTACATTAAAGACCCTTTTGGAACTCCTGGCTGGCCCAGTCAGAAGAGCTGGTGACTCTTTTTTTTTTTTAAGATTTTATTTATTTATTTGACAGAGAGAGATCACAAGCAGGCAGAGAGAGAGGAGGAAGCAGGCTCCCTGCTGAGCAGAGAGCCCGATGCGGGGCTGGATCCCAGGACCCCGAGACCATGACCTGAGCCAAAGGCAGCGGCCCAGCCACTGAGCCACCCAGGCGCCCCGAGCTGGTGACTCTTAATCTCGGGGTTATAAGTTCAAGCTCCACATTGAGTGTAGGCTTTACTTAAAAAAAATAAAAATTAAAATATGAATACACCCTTTTGATCTTTAAGTTAATTCCAGTGCTTCTAAAACATTCAGATAATTAATTGGTCACAAAACAGTATAATAGTGATTTTTTTTAAGTTATATCGGTTGATATAAAACATTCAACAGAAAGCATACTGTTCTTTTCCTAAATAGGCATTTATTTAAAACCTGTAATAGAGGCGCCTGGGTGGCTCAGTTGGTTAAGTAACTGCCTTTGCCTCAGGTCATGATCCTGGAGTCCAGGGATCAACTACTGTATTGGGCTCCCTGCTTGGTGGGGAGTCTGCTTCTCTCACTGACCTTCTCTCCTCTTATGTTCTCTCTCTCTCTCTCTCAAATAAATAAAGCCTTAAAAAAAAATAAAACCAGTAATAGCTTCACTTATCCTGGCAGTGGTAAAATGAACCACTGACTTGGTCATCTTTCTACTACAATAGAAATACAAGTGACCGTATCATTTTTCGCATCTAAACCACAACTCAAGTTTGACAATAAGGTGTTTTTATACCTAAAGGTATTGTCAGCAACAGGATGATTTAGTGGGTTGCAATAGGAAGAGAACAAGGGGCAGAGTACTTTAGGGAGTGTCTGTTTTCTACCCAACAGGAGTCGATGGGCATTCTTGTTACCAGAGAGCCTACAAACTAGAATGGTGTGGGAAGGAAGGCCTGAGCAAATGGCAGCCTTCAGAAGCAGGAGTTGGAATTCATCAGTTGTCTCCTTGGTCTCATTAAATTGAGAGGGAGGTTAACTGATACAGGCTATCTTCTCACACCAGGGCTACTGCCTATTCCTCTTACCAAGGGCTGATGAGTAAAGACTGGCGCTAAGACTCTTAATTCTATCCAGAAGAGAAGATGGGCCTAACTGAGGTAAAGTGGGTAGAAGTTATTAGAAAAACTACACTGTTACTGTTGCTTACTGAGAAATCCTAGATTCAGTACTAACTTTATCCCAATGGCTATGTGACAGAGAATAGCCCAGTAAATGATCTTCTAAAAATAGTATATGATAGTATATTTATTTCTTTTTAAAGGTTACATAGTGTGCTGGGGCACCTGGGTAGCCCAGTCGGTTAAGCATCCGACTCTTGATTTCAGCTCAGGGTTGGTCAATCTCAGGGTTGTGGGATTGAGCCCCTCATTGGGTGCTGTGCTCAGTGGCCAGTCTGCTTGAGATTCTTTCTCCCTCTCCCCTCCCTCCCACTCACGTGGTCACTCTCAAATAATTTTTTTAAAAGTTGGGGATACCTAGGTGGCTCGGGTGGTTAAGTGTATGGCTTCAGCTCAGGTGATGATCTCCAGGTCATGGGATCTAGTCCCACATTGGGCTCCTAGTTTAGCAGGGAAGTCTTCCTCTCCCCCCCCCAACTCTTGCTTTCTCTCTGTCTCTCAAATGGATAAATAAAATCTTTTAAAAAAGAGGGGGTGCCTGGGTGGCACAGGTGGTTAAGCATCTGACTCTTGATTTCGGCTCAGGTCATGGCTCGGGGTCGTAGGATTGAGCCCAGCATCAGGCTCTGTGCTTAGTGTGGAGTCTTCCTGTTTCTCTCCCTCTGTTCCTCCACTTGCTTATGTACTCTCTATCTCTTTCTCAAATAAATAAATTAATTAAATACTAAAGAAAGGAAAGACAGTGTAAGGGGAAAGGTACCATAGTAAAGGATGTAGAATCCAATAGTTACCGGAAGATTTGAGTGAAATAAAATTGTCAGAGGTAAACTATTAGTCTCAGGGGGTGAAATCTATGGCCAGAACCTTACCATGTCAAGTAAGTTGCTGTACATAAGGCTGAAATAAGGTAGGAAAAATCAGTAACAGTGTTTGGTAGGCCTGGCATTTCATTCCACTGTGCTCTGTAAAACAGAATCACAAATCATCAGAACCAAAATGAACCTGAAAGATCATATAAAAACTTTCATTACTTAGGGGCACCTGGGTGGTTCAGTGGGTTAAAGCCTCTGCCTTCAGCTCAGGTCATGATCTCAGGGTCCTGGGATCGAGCCCCGCATGGGGCTCTCTGCTCGGCAGGGAGCCTGCTTCCTCCTCTCTCTCTCTGCCTGCCTCTCTGCG
>NC_081575.1:26390047-26447471 GCF_022355385.1 Mustela nigripes | reverse complement strand
TGGGATCGAGCCCCGCATGGGGCTCTCTGCTCGGCAGGGAGCCTGCTTCCTCCTCTCTCTCTCTGCCTGCCTCTCTGCCTACTTGTGATCTCTGTCTGTCAAATAAATAAAATCTTTAAAAAAAATGTTTAAAGTGAACAGTTCAGTAGTGTTAAGTACATTGACAGTTGTGCAGCCAGTCTCCACAACTCTTCTTATTTAAACAACTGAAACTGTCCCCATTAAACAACACATCCTTATTCCTCCTCCCCCAGCCCAATAATCGCCATTGTGCTTTCTGTCTCCATTAACTTGACTCTTCTAGGTCCAGTGTTCATTTTTACTCACTGGAGCATCACATCTAAAAGTCATGAATAAATTTCTTTTTTTTTAAAGATCATATTTATTTATTTGACAGATCACAAGTAGGCAGAGAGGCAGGCAGAGATAGAGGGAGAAGCAGGCTCCCTGCTGAGCAGAGAGAGTCTGATGCAGGGCTCCATCCTAGGACGCTAAGAGGCTTAACCCACTGAGCCACCCAGGCGCTCCCATGTGTAAATTTCTTAATTATTTTCCTCCTTATGGGGCATCATGAGTATGTACTTGATTCTAACTTTCTTGGTTAAATGCTTTCATAGGAGACAAATCAGTGTAGAGTGCCATCTCTTTAATTCCATTGTTACTTGCACCCCATCTGCCTTTTCCCTGTCTGTGTACCTAGTCTTATTCCCCACTCCACCCCCAGTCCCCTAAATCCATCTTGTGAACTCATCCTTCAAGGTTCCACTTAGAGGTCATTCTCTGAAGCTTTCCCCAGTTACCCACATTAGAGTCCGGAGCTCCCTCTTCTCTATGTGTGCTGCTATGAGAGCATTCGTAACATTGTTATGGTTTTCCTTTTCTGTCCAGCACCTCAGACGAAGCTTCTTGAGGATGGGTGCTTTATCTTATCTCCGGTGCAGTCCACGTTTGAGCTTACAGGAGCTTACAGTTTTGATTATGCCCATGAGGTTGCTTTTTAAGAAGAAAGAGATTAAATAATACTTCCTCTCCACCCTGGTCAGGCATACCTTTCCAAAGCACAAATCTCCTGCTATCTCTCTCCAGGTTAATACCCTTTACTGGCCCCCAGGACCCTTAGGATCAAGTCCAAACTCCTTTAGGTGGGTTCCCAAGTCTTCCATGCTGGGGCATCTGCTGATATTCTGTAGCCTCAAGTCATGCTGTGTCTCCCCAAGGCTTATCCGTGTACTTGTAGTCCTGGTTCTGTCTCTCCCCTCGGAGCCTGCCTGTACCGCTTCCTCTGCCCAGAACACTCTTCTCCCACTGCCTCTGTCCCCCAGGGTCCCCCCTCCATCTTTCCTAGTTAACTCCTCCTCCTCTTCTAGGACACAGTTTAACTATAATTTCTTCCAAGAGGCCTTCTGTTTATGTGTACATGCACATTTACACCTTTCCTGTGTTCTTTATAATATATTGCAATTACCCTTATCATTACCTTCTATTATAATTTCCTGTCTACTTGTGTTTCTCACTTGTTTATGAACGATGAGGGGCCTAGGGCCTTTGTATTTGCTAGTTGTTGTATCTCAAGTTCCTAAAACCTAGTTAAGTGTTCAGTAAATATTTGTTGAACAAAACTCAACCACTGTTTCCCAAACTTGTTTTCAAACAGTGTTCTGGGGCACCTGGGTGTCTCAGTGGGTTAAGCCTCTGCCTTTGACTCAGGTCATGATCTCAGGGTGTAGCATCAAGCCTGAAATCGCATTGGGCTCTCTGCTCAGTGGGGAGCCTGCTTCCCTCGAGCTCTCTGCCCGCCTCTCTGCCTGCTTGTGATCTCTGTCAAATAAATAAATATCTTAAACAAACAAACAAACAAACAAACAGTGTTCCCCAGGATGTTAAAGGGGATGCCATGAAAAGGGAGCAAAAATTTAAAAAAAAAGGAACTCTGTAGTTAAATGTGACTTTCTAAGAGGGGATATGCACTGTACTGTACTTACAGGGGAGATGAGGGGATATGACCTGTACTTCATAGCATTGGTTCCCAAGCCAGTGTGTGTAATTCCAGAAATTGTTGTTGTTGTTGTATAAAACCATATCTTCTTTATTTTGCATATTTTAATTTTGGAACAACAACAACAAAAATACCCAGAAAGTTTAGATTTAGTAAATGGGGCATAGCAGTCGATCATTTTAAAAAATGCCCAAGTGCGCCCAAGTTGCTCAGTTAAGCATCCAACTCTTGGTTTTGACTCAGATCATGATCTCATGGGTCCTGTGATGGAGCCCCAGAGTGGCTCCCCACTCAGTGGGGAGTCTGAAGAGTCCCTCCTGCTGCCCCTCCCCCACTCTCAGAAATAGATAAATACATTTTTTTAAAAAAATGCCCCAAGTGATTCTCACGTGAGGCCACATTTGGAAACCACTGGTCTACAAAGATTGTTAAAATATGTAATGCCTTTAGAATAGTGCCTGGCACGTAATAATAAGTGCTATGTTACTATTAACTGCTGCCATTGTTGGTTGTTGTCATTATAGTTCTTTTTTTTTTTTTTTTTTTTTAAAGTAGACTCCACGTGCAGTGTGGAGCCCAGCACAGGGCTTGAATTCACAACCATGAAATCGAGATCTGAGCTGAGATCAAGAGTGGGACACTTAACCAGTTGAGTCACCCAAGTACCCCTGTCATATTGTTTTGTTTGACCACGAAACACATTTTTGTGATGTATTTGTTAACACCTCAAAACCTAGTTTGGGAAAGGCTGAATTAAACAAGTACTTTAGTGCCACCTACATGCTGATGTTACCCAAATCTCTTTTTCTAGCCCTAACTTCTGATCTCAAGACGTGGCTGTCCAATGACATTTATATACAGATGCCCTGCAGACACCTCCAAAACAACTTGAAAAATGCCAAACCAATATTTCCTTTTGGCATCACCATCCCCTTGTAGCCACACTAGAAATCTTAAAATCAACTCTGGTTCCTCTTTTTCCTTATCCCTCACATGTAGTCAGTCACCAAATCCTAGTAGTCCCACTTCAGAAGTGTCCCTCACATCCATCCCTCCATTTCTGGAGTAAGTCGTGCCCTTTCCATACGTCACTTCATTTTACCTAATCCTGGCTTCTCCGCCTGGCAAGTTGTTGGCCATGTTTAAATGTCACTCCACCTCTTTCCCCGTCCCCCACACCCTGCAGCTGCCAACCTGAGAAGCTTTTCCCACCTCATCTGAACAGAAGAACTGGTTCTCTCATCTCATCCCCGAGCACTTTGTACATGACTTGATTATAGCACTTACCACTTTGTTTTTTTTTTTTAAGATTTTATTTATTTATTTGACAGACAGAGATCACAAGTAGGCAGAGAGGCAGACAGAGAGAGAGGAAGAGAAGCAGGCTCCCTGCCACGCAGAGAGCCCGATGCGGGACTCGATCCCAGGACCCTGGGATCATGACCTGAGCCGAAGGCAGAGGCTTTAACCCACTGAGCCACCCAGGCGCCCCTAGCAATTGCCACTTTGTACTTTGTGCTTCTCTCCATAGCCTCAGCTCATGTCCTTCTCTAGCCCACGAGCTGCTTGAGAGCAGACTTCGTGTGTGAGTTGTCCTATCTCCCGGCCCTCGCCTAGCACCTGGCACACAGTAGGGGTTCTCATTGTTTCAGTACATTTCAACATAAGTAAAAATTAACACATTTCTTTTCTCTTTGTGCAGAGATTAGTGCTGAAGAGCAGCTAAGGCTCCTGCAAGAGGAAAAGCTTTGCAAAATCTGTATGGATAGAAATATTGCCGTGGTTTTCATTCCTTGTGGACATCTGGTCACTTGTAAACAATGTGCTGAAGCAGTTGACAAATGTCCCATGTGCTACACAGTCATTACTTTCAAGCAAAAAATTTTTATGTCTTAAAAAATTTTATGTCTTAATCTAACTCTACAGTTCGGCGCATTATGTTCTTGTCATTACCCTGATTGAGTGTGTGATGTGAACTGACTTTAAGTAATCAGCATTGAATGCCATTAGCATTTGCTACCAAGTAGACAAAATGTAAACTACAGTGTTCTAGTTCATAATCTAAAATTTGAATTTCTGGATTTGGGGAAATATTAGATATATTGTATATCCTTTTTTTCACTCTTATTTAATTGAAATCTAGACTAAGAAGCATCATACTGTATAACTGATCACAATGTGTATTTGTAGTACACTAACTTAGTTTCTAAGTGTAAGTGAATTAATCAGCTGAATTTTTCATTCTTTTCATAGAGGCTTAACAAATGGAGCATTCTTTGTAAACGTGGAGATTAGAGTTAATCTCCCCAATCACATAATTTGTTTTGTGTGAAAAGGAATGAACTGTTCCACACTGGTGGAAAGATAGAGATTATTTTTAGATGTTTGTCTTTGTGTTTTAGTATTTTGTCCATTCTGTTTTAAAATTAGACACACGTGCTTGGATGGGTGATTGTAAAAAATTATTTTGCCATTGTTAAAAGGGTATTTAAGGATAGAATACCATCTAGCCAACATGTACTGACATGGAAAGATGTCAAAGATATATTAAGTGTAGGCTGAAGTGGCAAAACACTGTGTATAGAATGAGTCAGATGAAGGTGTGTGTGTTTTGTATATGTATAGAACAAAAGATTTGGATCGATAAAGCACCAAACTGTTAAGTGTGGTTTCTCTTGGTGGGGGGAGGGTAGGGCCCAGAGCGGGGGTGGGGGGGGGGTTGCAGGGGCCTTTCACTTTCTACTTTTTTCATTTTGTTCTGTTTGGATTTTTGTAAGTATGTATTAATTTTGTAATCAGAATTTTTAGAAAGTATTTTACTGATTTAAAGGCTTAGGCATGTTCAAACGCCTGCAAAACTACTTATTGCTCAGCTTTAGTTTTTCTAATCCAAGAAGGCAGAGCAGTTAACCTTTTTGGTGCCAATGTGAAATTTAAATGTTTTTTTGTTTTCCTGCTTTTGTGGATGAAAAATATTTCTGAGTGGTAGTTTTCTGACAGGTAGACCATGTCTTCTCTTGTTTCAAAATAAATATTCCTGATTTTGTAAAATGAAATATAAAATATGTCTCAGATCTTCCAATTAATTAGTAAGGATTCACCCTTAATCCTTGCTAGTTTAAGCCTGCCTAAGTCACTTTACTAAAAGATCTTTGTTAACCCAGTATTTTAAACATCTGTCAGCTTATGTAGGAAAAAGTAGAAGCATGTTTGTACACTGCTTGTAGTTATAGTGACAGCTTTCCATGTTGAGATTCTCATATCATCTTGTATCTTAAAGTTTCATGTGCGTTTTTACTGTTTGCATAATTAAGATGTATATAGGACAAAATGTCAAGTCTTTACCTAAATTGTTTTGTTTCCTTGACTAGTAATAGTAGTAGGTACTTCTGAAATAAATGTTCTCTCAAGATCCTTAAAATCTCTTGGAAATTACAAAATATTGACAAGAAAATGAGAATACTTGTTTAAATATTAAAAAGAAAATAAAACTTGAATAAGAGTCAATAGAGATTAAAAAATAGAAGTTTAAAAGTGCTTCATACAACACCCAGGGTTTGCTTAAAAGATTCTTAAACCAACCTGTCAATAGAGGTGAGTGAAGCATTTTACTGCAGAGAAACATTTGAGGGTGAAACTTAAAAATCCTATTTTCATTGTATTTTCTATGAGAAAGAATATTGTCATGTTCTCCTCACCTCTGTGGATGACTGTTTTAAGTGACAGTCATTTAAAGCATTGTGAATTTAAATGAGAACTTTTCAAATTAAATAATGACCTCCCTGGTTGGGGGGGATGTCTTGTTTTATGGTGTAAACCTTTGCACTTCCACTTAGGTTTAGTTAAATGTTCATTAAGTTAACTTTTACTTATATAGTCTATGCTTTGAATTTAAATTACAAGGGGAGAAAAGTGTTAAAGGTTCTTAAATGTGTTTTCCAGAACATGTCAGCTCCAAGTCAGGTAGTTAATTCAATCTAGTTGTTGGCCAACGACTGAGTTATTTTAACATAAGGCTTTTCCTGTTCTGGGAGCCTCAGTTCATTAAAACTCTTCTTTTAAAACTTGAATGTTTAGAGTTAAGAAAGACCTTTTTTCTCCCCATGAGTTGTGAAATGTAATGCATGAAGCTGATGTGGATAACAAGTTTATTTTAAGAATTGTTTAGAAATGCTGTTGCTTCAGGTTCTGAAATCACTCAGCACTCCAACTTCTAATCACATTTTTTTAAAGACTTACCAGTGTTTGTGTTCTCACTATAAAAAGCACTGGATCCTTTCCATCTAGTTGTGCAAAAAATGATTACTTGCAAGGTCAAAATATAACCAGATCCAAATCTGCGCCTCCCCCTTTCCCAAAATAGTTCTTCGTATCTATATGTAGACATTCCTTTTCTGTTAGAAAGTTCACTTTAAAGATTTCCAAGTCACCACCTATTTTACTACATTTTAGTCATGTGAAGAGTCAGGTTGTTTGGTAATAAGTAGTTCTCTTTATTCATAATAATTTGGTGTGCCAGTCAAAAGCCTTGTTTTAATTTTTGAAAAATGGGTTTCATGTTTATAAAGTACTAAACTCCAGTTTATTAATTAACAGCTTTGTATTGCCTTTCCTGCTAGGTTTGGGTTTCTTGGGGTTTTTTCCCCCCTTTGGTTAAGGGCTATGATGGGGTAGGGTGTGTGTGATGGGTGTATATAATGGGATTTGGCCCTGCCTAACTATGATCTTTTGTTTTTGTGGTTACATTATTTAAATTTTGGTAGGCTTTTTTTTTTCCTGCATTTATTTGAGTGGATAAAACTGGTATTTTGAACTCTGAATGGAGACTACCACCGCAGCATTAGGTGCGTGTATTGTACTCTTTAGGCCCAAATCATTGTTTTATTTCCTGATTCCCCGGGGGTTGAGTATGAGGGGAAAGGGTGGAGGAGTGGGACAAATGGGGTAGGTTTTTCGCTTCCACTAGAGAAATAAGAAAACAGGAGGGGATTGTTGACAGTTGTAGTTATTTTTAGCCAAGTCTGCTTTTAAAAAGAGAGAGCTATTTCTTTATCTCTGAAATAAGAATAATAACTGTCTTATAAAATCAGAGGAGAGTTCCGGAAGACCCTGGATGTCAGATACTTGATACAAATGTTCATTCCCTTCCCAGCACACTCTCGAACCCTTCAGGGGTTTGCCTTGACTCTGGAAATTTGGGCTAAGACTTAGATGATAACTCTTTCGGTGACTCTTACTCATCTGTTTTTGGCAGCTCTCAAAGTTAAGATGTAAATTATAATAAATAGGTCAGGTCCTTAAAAATATTTAAGTTCCTCTTTTAAAAACTTAACTATTTTTATTGAATTCAGTGAGTTTTCCTAATAGAAACAATTGGCTTATTCCTGCTTTCATCATCAGTGTCAATTTGACTCTTACTCACTTAGCACAATGTGAATTTCACTAGTGGCATACTAGAATCCTAGAGTGTCGGAGCTAGAAGTGACCTTAGAGGAGTATCTGATTCTTCCCCTTCATTTTACAGGTGAGACAACTGAGGCTCACAGGTGAATGATTTATTCAAAGCTATCTAGCTAATTAGTGGCAGCCCAGACTGACACATGGTTTGAAGGTGAAAAACTTCAAGTTACCTCTCCTGGGAGGTTTCAAATGTTTATTTTTTCAACTATTCTTTCTTTTATAACATAACTTTCACTACATATTAAATGACACTTTATGACTAATACAGTAGGACAATCTTAAATACATGAATCTTCAAATTGTACAATACTACGTTAATGTTTTGGGTGGTAAGATTCTATTTTGAAGACTGATATTTGCAGATATGCATAGAGATTTTTTTTGGCATTTCCTACATTCTTATTGTGTATCATTAATGCAACATTTAAAATTACTATATAAGTATATTTTGTCATTTTCCCTATATTTACTAACAAATACGCGTTTTTCGATTTGATGTAATAAAGGCTTTAATGTACTTTTGGTTAGAAGATTTTGCATTTTTTTCATTACTGTTAATATTTAATCTGACAGAATGACGGATTCTTATGTCATTGTAATAGTGCTGTGAATAATCGTGAAATGTTTTCAGATAGAGTGCTATATTTGTGAATATAATTTTATGACTTTTTTCATTTAGTAGAAACCTTTCCATCAATATGGAAAACAAAGAAAATAGCTTTCCACTGTATAATCTGGCAGTCAACTTAGATTAAAGCTTATTTTTCTGTGAATAAACTTATTCAATAAAGTACTATTCTTTAAAATGACATCTTATTCCTTTGTATTTATTTTACTTTCTTAGAAAAAATAAAATAGCCCTCTTAAAAATACTAAAATGGAACCTAAAATATATTTTCTGCTATTGGGCCTGGCATTAAGGTACACATCAAGTCATGTCCTGTTAAAAGAAAAAAGACGTCTGTTTTCATATTAATTTATAAAAATCTGTAAGTACATGAAAAGCCTGTTTTTAAAATGTATAAAAATACGAACTATTTTACCCTCTCCCCACAAAGATTGGCCTGTTTCTCCCAAGAGATAATATTAGTCACCATAACAAATCATGAGCAAGAAATTAAAATGTAGCCTACCTTTCTTCATGTCAACTATACTTCCAATGAATATTGATAAAGATGTGAATTTTCAAACTTTCTCTTGAAATTCAAGCCCAAGAGAGGGCACCAAAGATTTTTTTTTTTAAAAGCTTTCTCTTGGGGCACCTGGGTGGTTCAGTGGGTTAAAGCCTCTGCCTTTGGCTCAGGTTATGATCTCAGAGTCCTGGGATCGAGCCCTACATCGGGTTCTCTGCTCAGTGGGGAGACTGCTTCCTCCTCTCTCTCTCTCTGCCTGCCTCTCTGCTTACTTGTGATCTCTCTCTGTCAAATATATAAATAAAATATTTTTAAAAAGCTTTCTCTTAACAGAAATTTTCAAACTTTCGTGTAAAAAGTAGAAAGGAAGTTATAGTTAGCTCCATGGTATTCCTCATTCAGCTTCAATAAATAACATTTTGGGGGCACCTGGGTGGCTCAGTCGGTTAAGCGTCTTGCCCCACAAGAGCCTGCTTTTCCCTCTCCATTTGCCCGCCACTCCTCTGCTTGTGCTCACTCTCCTTCTCTGTCATATAAATAAAAACTATTCAATAAATAAATAACATTTTGCTCATCTTGTTTCATCTGGGATTTCCCCGCTTTCCTCCCCTTTTTTGCTTGCATATTCTAGAACAAATCCTAGGCATCATGTAATTTCTTCTGTAGTTACCTTATTATGTACCTATCCCAGATTAGAATTTTTTTAACAAAAATTAAGTTTTTAACACTCTACTGCTGCTGAATTTTAATGGACATCTAAATAAGAATTAAAGTCAACTTTATTGCCCTTTCCCCTATTTGAAGATTAGGGTAAATAAACCCCCTCAGAACTGATATTTAAGGGGTGCCTGGGTGGCTCAGTGAGTTAAGCCGCTGCCTTCGGCTCAGGTCATGATCTCAGGGTCCTGGGATGGAGTCCCGCATCAGGCTCTCTGCTTGGCGGGGAGCCTGCTTCCCTCTCTCTCTCTCTGTCTGCCTCTCTGCCTACTTGTGATCTCTCTCTGTCAAATAAATAAATAAAAATCTTTAAAAAAAAAAAAAAAGAAGTGATATTTAAGGGGTGCCTGGGTGGCTCAGTCTTTAAGTGTCTGCCTTGGGCTCTGGTCATGATCCCAGGGTCCTGCTGAGGAGGAAGCCTGCTTCTCCCTCTCCCACTCCCCCTGCTTCTGTTCCCTCTCTTGCTATGTCTCTCTCTGTCAAACAAATAAATAAAACCTTAAAAAAAAAGAACTGATACTTGAAAATACTTTCAGGGATGCCTGGGTAACTCATTGTTAACCCTCTGCCTTCGGCTCACGTCATAATCACAGGGACCTGGGACTGAGTCCCACACTGGGATTCTTGCTCAGTGGGGAGTCTGCTTCTCCCTCTCTCCCTCTCCATGCTCAAGAGTGTGTGCACACGTGCACCCTCTCTGTGTCATATAAATAAAATCTTTAAAAATAATAAGAACGCTTTCAGACTATGTTCTTGGGGTGGTTTGGCTGGCTCAGTAGAGCATGTGACTCTTGATCTTGGAGTTGTGAGTTTGAGGCCCACGTTAGGTGTAGAGATTACTAAAATCTTGAAAAAAAACTATGTTCTCACTATGTCATTTGTAATTTGTTTATAGATTATAGAATAAATGTGGTAATTGTTAGAAGTTAGTAGTTTCGGGATACCTGGCTGAGTTAGCCAGTAGAGCATGTGACTCTTGATCTTGACATAGTGAATTCAAGCCTCACACTGGGCATAAAGTTTACTTAATTTTAAAAAGGGGGCACCTGGGTGGCTCAGTGAGTTAAGCCTCTTCGGCTCAGGTCATGATCTCATAGTCCTGGGATGGAACCCCACTTAGGGCTCTGCACTCAGCGAGGAGTCTGATTCCTCTCCCTTTGCCCCTCCTCCCCACTCATTCTCTCTCTCAAATAAATAAAACCTGAAATATATAGATGAGTAAGCTAACTGCATGGTGAATGGATACCTTGTTCTCAAAGTGTGGTCCTGGGACCAGCAGCATCTGCAACAGCTAGGAACTTGTTAGAATTGCAAATTATTGGGCCCCATCTCAAACCTACTGAATCAGAAACTCGGGGGGCTTGACACAGCAATGTGTGTGTGTGTGTGTGTTTAAGATTTTATTTATTTGACAGGCAGAAATCATAAGTAGGCAGAGAGGCAGGCAGAGAGAGAGAGAGAGAGAGAGGGAAGCAAGCTCCCTGCCGAGCAGAGAGCCTGAGCCGAGCCCGATGTGGGCCTTCATCCCAGGACCCTGGGATCATGACCTGAGCTGAAGGTAGAGTCTTTAACCCACTGAGCCAGGTGCCCCAACAATCTGTGTTTTAACAGGCCCCGTAAGTGGTTCTGATGCAGGCTAAAGTTTGAAAACCCCTGGGATATGGTACAAGGTCTGAATCCAGAAAGAACTAAATGGCTGAAACCTATAAATTAATTGACCTATAAATTAACCTATAAATTAATTAAACCTATAAATTAATCTCTGCAAATGACTGTCATCCTCACTGTTCTTTTCCTTATAATTTATTGCTGATCCAGTCCTGTATGGTCTCCTGTAATCAAAACATGAAGACATAAAAGACAACATCCTGAAAGTCCCTTCTGATTCTCTTTTCAACAAAACCTTCCGGCATAGAGTACTCTTTGAATTTAATAAAAATCTTTAGCCCTTCCACTGCTAAATGCATAATTGCCCCACATTGCCCGTGCCATTAAACTATCCTCCAATCAAGCAATGAAAGAGTTAAATATTTAAGCTGCACACACAAGTGCTAGTGTGACAGGAATCAGTTGAAATTGCCCAGAATGGACCTGCACTTCTAGAAAGGGCCAAAGCTTCAGTGGAATGTGAGGAGTTAATCTACAATGATAGAATGTAAGAGTTCGAAGCCTCTCTAATTCATAATAAATAGCACCCCTGAATTCTTCTTTCCTGAAGTGGTGTCGGGTCTCTGAAGGCCTTCAGAGTTGCATAAATCCACACTTACTAGTCACTATTGGTCTTAACTGTAACCAAAATTAAATTTTTTTTTCTTATAAGATCATTAGATCTTATTGCAATATCTTTTTTTTTTTAACATTTTATTTATTTATTTATTTGACAGAGAAAAAGCACAAGCAGGGAGTGTGGAAGAGGGAGGAAGCAGGCTCCCCACTGAGCAGAAAGCCCAATGAGGGACTCGATCCCAGGACCCTGAGATTATGACCTGAGCTGAAGGCAGACACTTAACCAATTGAGCCACCCAGGCGCCCCAAAATTAAAATCTTAAATCTAGATGAAAGTCGGTGATTTTCTTTTCTGTTCTATTCCTGAAAACCACTAATTTGTTTATAACAAATACTTACATAAACTGGCCATTTAGCTTTGAATAGATTTGGTCTGCTCAGAGGTTTTTTATCTCAATCTTACTCTGTTTAATTTGAGATTTCAAGAGCCTATATTCACCATAATTAATGACAACAGCATAAAAAATATTTTGTATGGGCCAATACTTGTTAACTTTAGTTTATGAATAAGTAATGGAAGGATACCCGTTCAAAACAAGGAATAAAAATCCAAGAGAAACCAAACTTTTAAAAAAATTTTTTTTAAGATTTTATTTATTTATTTGACAGAGATCACAAGTAAGCAGAAAGGCAGGCAGAGAGAGAGAGAGAGAGAAGAGGAAGCAGGCGCCCCACCAAGCAGAGAGCCCAATGCGGGGCTCGATCCCAGGACCCTGGGGCCATGACCTGAGCTGAAGGCAGAGGCCTTAACCCACTGAGCCACCCAGGTACCCTGAGAAACCAGACTTTGATCATTATTTTCCCCTGTCAATTTCCCAGAGGAATTTAAAGTTGAGAAAAAAAAAAAGCACAACTCGATTTATAATCAGTTGAGGTAATGTGATTGAAACAATGATCCTGCTTCAAAGTCTAATTTTTGTTCCAGGGGCACCTGGGTGGCTCAGTCGTTAAGCATCTGCCTTCAGCTCAGGTCATGATCCCAGGGTTCTGGGATAGAACACTAAGCAAGCTGAGCAGGGAGCTTCTCCCTCTCCCTCTGCCCCTGCTTTTGCTCCCTCTCTCACGGTATCTCTCTCTGTCAAATAAAAAAAATCTTTAAAGAAAATAATTTTTGTTTCAATAAACTTCACTAAAGATACATTTTACAGAGGGGGCCTGGCTGGCTCAGTCACAAGAACATGTGACTCTTGATTTCGAGGTCATGAATTTGAGCCTTACATTGGTTGTAGAGGTCGCTTAAATAAAACAAAAAGATATATTTGGGGTGGGGGGCAGGCACCTGGGTGGCTTAAAGTCAGTGAAGCATCTGCCTTTGGCTCAGGTTATGATCCCTGGGACCTGGGATGGAGTCCTGCATCAGGCTCCTTGCTCTCAGTGGGGAGCCTGCTTTTCCCTCTCCCTCTGCCTGCCACTCTGCCCACTTGAGCTCTCTGTCAAATAAATAAATTATTTTTAAAGATATATATACATATATATATATTTAAAAGATATATTTTACAGTAGTCCCCCCCTTATCTAGTTCCCTTTCTATGGTTTTAGTTACTTGTTATCAACTGTGGTCCAGAAACAGATGATTGTCTTTCTGACCATCATCAGAAAGTCAATAGTAGCCTAACGCTACCTCACCAGCCTACATCATATTCCCCTCACTTCATGTCATCACATAACCATACTGTCATCTCACATCACAAGAAGGATGAGTACAACACAATAAGATATTTTGAGGGAGATCACATTCACATAACTTTCATTATAGTATGTTATAATGCTCTACTTTATTATTGTTAATCTCTTACTGTGCCTAGATTATAAATGAAACTTTATCATAGGTAGGCAGCTGTAGGAAAAAACATAGTCTATATAGGGTTTGGTGCTATTCACAGCTTAAAGCATCCACTGCGGGTCTTGGAATGTATCCCAAACCGATAAGGGGGGACTGCTCTACATACAAAATTATAGATGTCCATTTGTTACATAAAGTTCTGTGAGTTACTTTTCTTTAAGTCTGTGCATTGTATTTCTTCACTTTTATTCCATTACCAGGTACTAGGGATTTCTTTTTAATTCCATTAGCTTATGCAAGGGGCTTTGCATTTTTGGCTAAAGCATCAAAAATGTATTTTCTCATTAAATACTGGAATTTTGTTTGGCAATGATTAGGCTCTGCTTCTGCCAGATTACTGACAACCGTATTGAGGAAAACAGAACACATGAATATGTTCATGAACACGTACTGATATTTAAGAGGAACTTACTCCCCCCCACCGAAGAACTTATATTAAAAACAAAAATATCCCAATTCTCCTCCATTAAGTTAATCAGAAATGGATAAAAGCTTACTAAACATCATTTTATTTTTCATTAAATAAACATTGTGCATAGATTTCCTAGTAGAAATTTAATAAAGGCCCATGTTAATCATTAAGAGAATGACCTAACTTGTCTAAAAAAACTTGTTTTTCTTTCAACTAGGGTTTTTTGTTTGTTTGTTTGTCATTTGATTATTAAAAAGAATATACTCTACTTATACCTTTCTTAGTTTCCACTATAAACTTTTTGTATATATTATAGTCTTATGTGATATATAAGAATTAAATAAAAAGACGTATGGTACCTACAAGTTCTAAAGCAAGATTTGGTTAGTTATACAAAATAAAATGTAACAAAAGTATTACTACACGGGGATAATAATCCCCACTCCACCTACCTCAGAGGATTGTTGCAAGGATCATATGAGTAAATGTACATGAAAGAGCTTCAAAAAGTATAAATCCTCTCTACAAGCCCAAGGAATCACTCCTCTAATTAGAATTTACTGCACTAATTATGGGCAGTTTTACACAAAACGAAACAGTTCTGGACCAGCATCTGATTAATGGGGGATACATGGTGATGAAATTCATTTATATAGTTTCTGGGCCATTTCCATGACTCTCAAAACCCTTCATATACATAATCTCTATGTCTTCCAGTCTCTATGTGGTTACTCCTTGTGTTTACATCAAAAGTGCATGGGTAGGGGCGCCTGGGTGGCTCAGTGGGTTAAAGCCTCTGCCTTTGGCTCGGGTCATGATCCCAAGGTCCTGGAATCGAGCTCCGCATCAGGCTCTCTGCTCAGCACGGAGCCTGCTTTCCTTCCTCTCTCTCTGCCTGCCTCTCTGCCTACTTGTGATCTCTGTCTGCCAAATAAATAAATAAAATCTTAAAAAAAAAAGACAAATGCACAGGTAACAGCCCAGAGATAATTGGAGAAATTGTTGCCATGTACGATTGTGGAAATCAGATTCATAAACCCTGCCATTTGAGGGGTTCTCAAATAGATTGGCTTGGGCAGTCAGGTCAGCTCTGTTTTCTAACATGTGAAAATAAGAATACATAAACCAGATTAAATTTAGGGACAATAAGATAATGGGTCTGGTGTTCTTGCACTCTGCCATTGTGTCTCTCATGCATTATATTCCTAGCATCTCTGTAATTTACAGCTGAGGCACCCCAGACATAAAGGTTATGTGACTCACCTAAATCATATGGTGAATCACCAGTCAAGCTGTTCTTATAGGCAGTGAGAATGTTTTTAGCTAATTTTTGGCATGGGTTAGCAAGACTGGCTGCCTCACTGTCTGAACTTAGAGTATATATGTCCAAATCCAGGCTCTATTTTGGATGCCAAGACCTGACTGGCCATATGATACCAAACCATAAGGCCAAATAGAAGCAGTAAATACGTGTATGACGTCCTTAGCATGTCTACTCAACTAGAATTACGAAATTAATTCTGAAAAACTCAAAGTTACATTTCTTTCTTTAAAATTTTTCTTTTAAAATAAGCTCTAACCCCAGCGTGGGGTTTGGACTCATGAGCCCGAGATCAAGAGTCACACATTCTACTGACTGAACCAGTCAGGTGCCTCCAAAATTTGTGTTTCTGATCTCAAGAATTTGGAAGTGGGAAAGAGGACTTTTCACTACATTGCCAAGGCTAACCTTGGAGGTCAGGAACCATGTCTTCCCAACCACTGTGTTTGCAATGACTACCATGCTGTCTAGTCCATTAATAAGCACAGAGTTAATTTTTTTCAGTGCATACATAAATGAGTGAAGGAATGAAGAAATAAATAAACGGAATGGGAAAACCTCATCTAAAAGTTGTGTGTTGACAAATATAATACAATTTAGAATTCATGCTGGTTTTCCACAAATTTCAACCCTTTTTATGAACAAACATCAAACACCTGCTCTGTGCCAGGCTCTGTGCTAGATGCTAGGGGATCTGTTCTGTCATAGAGCACAGAAGGGCAGTAGTAACTGTCTCTAATTCAAACTGTTTGGGGGAGGGTCTTGGGGAGACTGTTCTGAAGGAGGGGACCCTTGAAGTAGTCAAGGAGGTGGAGAAAGGGAGTTCTGCCTAGGAGAGAAGCATGCGCAGAGCTCAGAGTCAACAAAGTCTGACGCCTCTGAAGAACTAAAAATGGGGGTTTTGAATGAGAGGTTCGAGGGCATTATTTTTGGTAAAGATTTTATTTATTTATTTGACAGACAGAGACAGTGAGAGAGGGAACAGAAGCAGTGGGAGTGGGAGAGGGAGAAGCAGGCTTCCCGCCGAGCAGGGAGCCCAACGTGAGGCTCGATGTGGGGCTCGATGTGGGGTCGATGTGGGGCTCGATGTGGGGCTCGATGTGGGGCTGGATCCCAGGACCCTGAGACTGTGACCTGAGCCAAAGGCAGACACTTAAAGACTGAGCCAACCAAGCGCCCCTCTCAAGGGCTCTTTATGTGCACTAGGTCTCCCTGGGTACACATTTAATCTCTCCCCCTAGAGAGAAGAGAAATTCAAGCTGGTATGTAATGGGTTTTGTATTTCTGAATAGGAAACTTAATTTCTAAAGTGGGTTTTGTGTGGTACGTTTGGGAATAAAGGAAAAGATACTAATTTTCCAGGCAACCATCACTGCCTTTGCTGGGGCTGGATGGAATATATGAGTTTCACATAGGCACCTTTTTATTAGAAATATGTATTCAAATTACACTACCTTGTTTAATGAGTTAACTGAAACCTTCTTTCACTTCATTCGGGCCTCCACCAACGTCTTTTAATCTTATTAAGTCACACCAACAGCGTGTGTTGAGTGCTTGCAGAAATTCTGGGAGGTAGTGATAGGAGAAGAGTGATAGGAGTGCTTCTCTCCTAGGCAGAACTCCCTTTCTCCACCTCCTTGACTACTTCAAGGGTCCCGTCCTTCAGAACAGTCTCCCCCAAGATAGGCTTTGCCCTCCTGGAGTTTATAGTCTTGTCAACAAAAGGAGATGTACATTCATCATTCACAAAATATTCCCCCGTTTCAAACATAATACATGGGTCTTTGGTAACCACTGTGTTGTTTAACTCAAAATATCAAAAGAGCAAAAGAATGTAAATACAGTGTGATACAGTGCTAGATTGTGTGGTGTAGACTATCATTATTGTAGGAACACAGGACAAATGAGGGTGTGAACCAATAATTAGGGTAGGTTTCATGAAATTGGTATGACCAAAGCTAAACGATCTGAGATTGTTGAAGGTCGTTCCAGATACTAAAACTTTACGATTGTAGTGGTGTCTAGGAGGCTCAGTGGGTGAAGCCTCTGCCTTTGGCTCAGGTCATGATCTCACGGTCCTGGGATCAAGCCCCACATCACGCTCTCTGCTTGGTGGGGAGTCTGCTTCCCCCTCTCTCTCTGCCTGCCTCTCTGCCTACTTGTGATCTCTCTCTCTCTGTCAAATGGATAAATAAAATCTTTAAAAAAACCCTTTATGATTGTATTTGACACCTTTGTTGTTTTGTTTTGTTTTGTATGCAAGTTTAATGATGGAGGACAAAAGGACCCACTGGGCTGTTATGCTATATGGGCTTATCTGTGGTTTCTGGCAGGTGTCTTGAATAGTATTTTAATATATTTCCACACATTTCGTTAAATAATAACGCTTTGAACAGCATTTTTTTATTAAAGATTTTATTTATTTATTTGACACAGCGAGAGAGGGAACACAAGCAGGGGGAGTGGGAAAGGGAGAAGCAGGCTTCCCGACAAGTAGGGAGCCCGATGCGGAGCTCAATCCTAGGACTCCGGGATCACTACCTGAGCGAAGGCAGCCGCCTAATGACTGAGCCACCCAGGCACCCTTGAACAACATTCTATCTCAAGAAGAATTCAGCCTTTCTTGCATCCAAACAAACAAACAAAGCCAAAATTTGGATGCCTAGGTGGCTCAGTAGCCTAAGCACCCGCCTTTGGCTCAGGTCATGATCCCTGAGTCCTGGAATCTTGCTCAGCGGGGAGCCTGCTTCTCCCTCTCTGCCTGCCGCTCTCCCTGCTTGTGCTCTCTCTCTGACAAATAAATAAATAAGACTTTTTTTTAAAAAAGCCAGAATTCACTCAGAGCACTGCTCAAGTAGTTCTCTCTTCATTTGGAAGTGGTCAATTAATTCAAATGACAACTCCGAAATAGGAGTAACTCAGCAGGTGATTCATGGTGTGATTGAAGGGGTCTGGTAACCTTTCTGACTCAGTTTCTTCATCTGTCTGTAGGAAATAATGGTCTCACAGAGGTGTTATGAAAAATAATTGAAGTTGGTAATGTGCTTTGAGATCCATGCATGAACCTTGCTTTCAAAGTTCATAATTACACCCTGCGGTGAGCTGGCTCCTTCCACTCATTCTTTAATAGGTATTCAAAATGACAGCGCTCAGGTAGATTTTTCCTTGTCCTCGAGTTACTACTACATTATTTAGCCCTGATACCAGTTGCCTTTAAAATCGAATGCAGCCCA
The DNA here is from genome assembly GCF_022355385.1 of Mustela nigripes. NCBI lineage: Eukaryota > Metazoa > Chordata > Mammalia > Carnivora > Mustelidae > Mustela > Mustela nigripes. The sequence continues at coordinate 26,429,070 of NC_081575.1, read as the reverse complement.
CAGTGTAGTAAGGACCACTAATCCCTTGGCTTTAGGATTCTTAAAGTCTTTCCTTCTGGGGAGTTTAGTTTTCCAGATCACTCTCAACCTACGTTTCTCAATTTTCCCATTTCAATGGACTCACTCATCTCCTCTCTGATAATAATCCCCAAAGATTGTAAAAGATCAGCTCAATGGCTTCACTGAAACCTAACAGGAGGCCCTTCTTTGCTTTGCTTAATACTTGGTAATTTCTTCTTTGCCTCCAAATTTTTTCTTCTTTCCCTCCTCCCCTCTCCCCCGTTTTAATTGGCCTGTTGGAAACACAGCAGGTGAAATTCTTTAGATGACTCCACAGCAGGAGAAGAAAAGAGATGCTAAAATCCAAATGTTGAGTTGTTGATTTGGGGGGTAGAGGGGGGGCTGGGATTGGCCAAGCAGAAAACTAGAGGGGAGATGCGAGCAAGATGTTTTGACAACATCCGAGTCTATCTGGGTAGTAAGGGGAAACCTAGAAAAACAAAGCTAATTGAGAACACAGGAAAAGAGAACCATTGACCCCTAACATGGGCCGCCTTCCACAAACTCCTTGTGCCATTTCACCATTTGACAGAAGGGAGCGAGAGAATGTGGAATCCCTCCCCATCACAGGAAAAGCTCGTCAAGCTTATCTACCCTAATGACCTTGGATCTGTAGTGACATCTTTATTCAAAGGAAAGCACACTTTTTCCTGAACATTTGGTTCTAAGATGGAATATGAGTATCAATCCAACCTTTTTCTTAAGCTCAGCTTGAATTCTGTCAATATGTGTGACAGTTTCTTTTTTGTTTTTTTAACTTTTTATTTTGAAGTACTTTTAAAATTACAGAAGAGTTGCAACAACAATACTGGATTTTCACATTTATCTTCCACTCAGCTTTCCCTAATAGTAACAACTCAAGGAATCAGAACAATGATGAAAACCAGGAAATTAGCCTTGGTAAATACACACAAGTCATACCTAACAGTAAACAACTGACCTTACTTAAATTTCACCAGTTTTACCCCTCGTGTTCATTTTCTGTTCCTGGGTCTAGTCCAGCATCCCACATTGCATATCGTTGTGTGTCTCATTAATTTCCTTCTATCTGTGGCATTTCCCCATTTTAAAGAAGAAAATAAAATCTGTTGGTAGTGATAATGTTGAAATGCAAGATAAATGTAAGGACATAAAAATGATCTGCCCTTTCTTCTTTTTTTCCTCCCAAACAACTAAAAATTAGCTTTATTTTTATTTGCTATAACAAGTAAAGAATAAGTTATGGTTTTTATTCTTAAAATAAGTAAAAAATGCAGCTGGTAGTTTTAAAGGTTTTAAAGAAGTCAAACATATTTCAGAATAGTCAAATACGTTTCTTTAAATATGAAATTGTGTATTACAATTGTATGATTGTAATAATCTTGCAGTTGATTTCACTGTGTAGTAAATATTTTAACCTTGCCCCAAAAGAGGTCTGATCTTTGTTCTTGGCTTCTGAGAGGTGGTCTCTAAGCCTTTGGAATGTCATACTTGAAAGGAGAATCTATATCTACCTGAGCAATATGTGTGACAATTTCTACATGAATTTCAGGCAAGCTTTCTTTCATTCTCTCCAACCCCGAGTTCTGTCTGCACTACCTAGGGGAACAGAGCTTCCTTTCATAGAAACCACTACTCACAGCAGTGCCCATTCCTGAATGGCTTCAGTTACCATCACAAAACTAGAACTTAAACAGACTAAGATATCCAGAGAGTGGGTCCATTTTACTTTTACTTTGCTGGTAGGAAATAATTTCCTTCGATTGGAGTAAAAAACACCAAGAGGGCTTGGCTTTTCCCCTTCTTGAAATACTATAGCACTGCATATGTTTCTCACTCAAAGTGCAGAAAACTTTTGAAAAGTATCTATTTATATAACAATTTTGAAATGACAAAATTGAAGAAATGGAGGACGGCTTCGTGGTTGCCAAGGATTGGGGAGGGGAGAGCAGAGGGAAATGGGTGTGGTTACAAAAGAGCAACTGGAGGAATCCTTGTGGTATTGGAACTGTTCTGTATCTTGACTGTGGTGGTGGATACATGAATCTACATGGGTGATTAAAATTGTATGAAAATTAATACACACATGCACATGCGTGCACACACACACACAAATTAGTACAATTAAAAGTGGGGAAATCCGGGGTGCCTGGGTGGCTCAGTGGGTTAAAGCCTCTGCTTTCAGCTGGGGTCATGATCTCAGGGTCCTGGGATGGAGCCCCACATTGGGCTCTCTGTTCAGCAGGGAGCCTGCTTCCCCCTCTCTGTCTGCCTGTCTCTCTGCCTGCTTGTGATCTCTGCCTGTCAAAATAGGTAAATAAAATATTTTTTTTAAAAAAGTGGGGAAATCCAAGTAAGATCAGTGAACTCTATCAGTGTCAATATTCTGGTTGTGATATCATACCATAGGGTCCAAGAGCAGGTTGCCCCACGATGGGCCACTTTGGAATGAGGATTATTTGAGTTAAATTAAAAGCAATAAAAACCCAAGAGATTCAGGAAAAACTTGACCTCCCCCTCAAGTGCTCACTACCTGTACCAGGAGGAGAGCTATTAACAGAGATTCTTCTTTACCTAAGAAACTGATATGCATAACAGGGCCATCCTCTCACTTTTGCTGCTGTCTTCTTCCTCTTGTACCCCCACATCCTACCCCTCTTCTTAGCTCAGAATGTCATTTGTGCCTCATGTTGCCTGTCTTTGAGATTTCATGTCTGTGTGGACTCCCCATATATACGAAACTAAATTTAATTTTCCCATTCATCTGTCTCATGTCAATGTGATTCTTAGTCTAGTTGGAATGGGCATCTGGGTTTCTCAGAGCCTAAGTGTCTGCCTTCGGGTTGGGTCATGATCCCAGGGTGCTGGGATCAGATACCATCTCCTGCTCCCTGCTCAGCAGGGAGCCTGTTCTCTCTCTCTCTCTCTCTCTCTCTCTGTCTCTCATGAATTGGAAAATAAAATCATTTTAAAAAAGAAGGATCTTGGGGCACCTGGGTGGCTCAGTGGGTTAAAGCCTCTGCCTTCGGCTCAGGTCATGATCCAAGGGTCCTCGGATCGAGCCCGGCGTTGGGCTCTCTGCTCAGCAGGGAGCCTGCTTCCTTCTCTCTCTCTGCCTGCCTCTCTACCTACTTGTGATCTCTGTCTATCAAATAAATAAATAAAATCTTTTTTTTTAAAGAAGGATCTTGAAAGGAAGAGTAAATTCCTTCCTCCCCAACAATGTTGTAGTTTTGCAAGATGTAACTGATGAAGCATAGAAGCAAAAAAAATGTTCACCTTTAGTCCAGAAGGCTGACCTATAGCCTACATAGTTCTGACAAGCATCAAATACTTGCTGGTTGCCACATTCTTTTTTTTTTTTTTTTTAGATTTTTAAAATTTATTTGACAGAGATCACAAGTAGGCAGAGAGGCAGGCATAGAGGCAGGTGTGGGCGGGGAGCAGGCTCCCTCCTGAGCAGGGAGCCAGATGTGGGGCTCTGTCCCTGGACCCTGAGATCATGACCTGAGCCTAAGGTAGAGGATTAACCCACTGAGCCACCCAGGCACCCCTGGTTGCTATGTTCTTAAAGGGTTTCATGCCTGTATATCTCACTGATGGTTGATATCAAAATGAATTATAAGCAGCAATTATATATGTTATATAAGCAGAAATTATAAGAGAAATTTTACAAAAGTGGTTTTAGGAGTAGAAATTTGAAGAAGGCATTTATGATGTAATACTCCCTGCATGTCCCCTTCCCCTTGAACACTAAGCATATAACCACCAGCTTCATACAGAATAGTGCTGCTTTTTCTGCCCAGTGCCCTGTCCCTGTGCTACTCAAATCAAGTTACTAAGTTGCACCATACAATGTCTCAAGAATTCTTTCTTGATTGTTCGCTCGATTGTTCGCTCGACAACCCCACAACATTACCACTGGGGGAACCTGGGCAAAATGTACAAGGGATTTCTGTATTTTGTATACAACTACATGCAAATCTACATTTAGCTCAATAAGAATTTCAGTTAAAAAAAGTTAACCAGGACTTTGCTGGGCCCTACTCAGACAGCATAGGCAAGGAGACAAACCTCCCATGGCTGAGACAAAAAGAAGAAAGCTCAGCCCTGAGAGGTGAGCTGGCCTCTGAGGATGGAGTGATTCAGAACCAAAGTTTGATACAGAAAATGTTTATATTCTTCTAAATTTTTATTTATTTATTTTAAAGAGAGAGAGTGTGTGAGACAGAGAGCATGGGGGGGAGGGGCAGAGGGAGAGGGAGAGAATCTCAAGCAGATTCCTCACTGAGCACAGAGCCAACAAAGAGCTCCATCCCATGACCCTGAGATCACAACCAGAGCTGAAATCAAGAGTCAGATGCTTAACCCACTGAGCCACGCACGCGCCTCAGAAATGGTTTTTGATTACAACTTAACATTCCATGTAAAGAATTTAGGTTTCAAAATAGAAAAAATAAGATGCTGAATTGTACAATCTTTATTTCTTTTAAAAGTTGGTCTAAGATATCATAAAGAACAAATTAATGGTACTCCCTAATGTCTATTTATTTTTATTATAGAATCGTATTTTTATTAATAAGAATAGGAAATCATGCTGATGTTTAGGCAGAAATTTACCTTAATCCAGGTGCCATCACTGCAAAATGACTGGTTCAGATTTGTTTTGAGAAAGGAATAAATCTCCTAAAGATTAAATCTTCATACTAGAGTGTCAAGTATAGCAAAAATGTAGATACAGCCTTTTTTTTGGAAATGAAGGAATATTAAGGCTAGGTTTTGAATATAAATTTGAAACAAAAAGGTAGCAGTAGATAAGACCAAAGCGAGATGAGGAAAACTCTAGTTGACATTTTCTGTGAGGTAATTATTGTCCTGAGGGAATCAAAGAGAAAGAAATGGCTCAGCCCATCTGTTTAAGTATTAAAACCTTTTCCAATTAAAATGTTCTGTGTGAGTCAATAATGAGGTAACTCAGATAGACTCAAACTAATATATACCTTGATATAGAACTGAGAAGAATTCCCGGTCCAAGCCAAATCTTTGCCTAGTATCCTATGTGTATGATATGTGAGACTAGGTGTGGCTAAGCGATGATAAATAATGTATATACTGAAAGTCCAACTACTGTGCAGATATTCCTGGCAAATTACATCATTCTTTCAAACAACATCCTGAAGGCTCAGCCGGATGATATTTTCCATCCCCAGGAAGACTTGAAGGATATCATCCAAGCAAGGAGGGAAATAATTTCCTGGAGGCTGAGTTAGGGTTCTCAGTGCCAGCATGGAATAAGAGAGAGCTCAGAATTTAGCAGACACAGGATCAAGATTACCATGTTGGGGCAAACATGGGAGAAAGGGAAGGGCTGCTCTCCTAGAGGTTTTCAAAGGCACATGGGCAAAAAGGGAACTGACAGCCAGGTACACTATAAAAGAATCAAAGGGCTATACAGTAACTTCTAATGAGCAAGTAGAAAGACTGGGTGAAGGGAATTGACAAAAGTATGATCGAAAGCAAAAAGGGGAAAAGAAGCAATAAGAATCTCCAGATGCAGAGGCTGCAAGTATTAGCCCAGAGCTGATTCCAACACCTCCAAATGGCTGAGAAATTATACATGAATGAAAAAATGTGTAAAACATAGAACAGGTTCTAGTCTGTAAAAAGAAAATGATAGGAAAATAATCCAAAGAACTTTAAAAATGGGGATCTCACAGAAGGATTACATAGGAGGTGGAAAAGGAGCCTGGCTATATGTAATTTGGTTTATTTTTTTAAAAATGGTTTGTTTATTTATTTTAGAGAGTGAGAGAGTGTGGTGGGAGGGGCAGAGGGTGAGGGAGAAAGAAAAATTTCAAGCAGAAACCCCACTGAGTGCAGAGCCCTACCCAGGGCTTGGTTCCATGACTCTGGGATCATGACCAGAGCTGAAGGCAGAGGCTTTAACCCACTGAGCCACCCAGGTGCCCCCTTAATTTGGGTTTTTTGGAGCAAAGTTTACATTGACATTCAAGTGTTCCAGGTGGTATCTAACCAAAGCTGGTGGCATCATGCCAATCACAGTTTCGTGGCCGCTTAAAAACCTACAGTCTCTTATTTCAGAAACAAATAATGGATCTTGATGGTAATTCTTTCTGTAAATACAGTATTGTCTTCGATAATAATTGTTATATGGAAGCCCCTTCTTCCTTTCTGGGGTTAAGCATGCTGTTTTGTAATTTCCCACTGCCTACTAATTTCTAGAAGGTAGAAACTGTGGCTTATATTTTCTGAATCCAAAGTGCCTGGCATGTGCTAGGAACTCAATGAATGTTCACGTCTTTAATAAATGAACAGCAAAAAAACTCAAAAAACAAAAAACAAACTTTAGAAAAATGAAAGCGGGAGGTGCCTGACTGGCTCAATGCTCAGAGCCTATGACTCTTGATCTTGGGGTAGTGAGTTCGAGCCCCACATTGGGTAAGGAGCCTACTTAAATAATGAAGGAAAAATGAAAGGCAACATTCATTTACCTGCTGGAGAGGCAGCTAAATTCTGACAGTGTTTCTTAGTAATCTTTCCATGATGGCCTTGAAGGAAACTAGATGGTGACCTAATAATTTCTTTGAGGAAGTTTGGGAGAGAACTGTTTACAAAGCAACAAGGAACAATACCAGAGAAACACAATTCCTGTGTAACATGCTAAAATGTGATAGAGTCAAAGCTCACATTCAATTACAGCTGGGTGGCTCAGTCAATTAAATGTCTGCCTTCAGCTCAGGTCATGATCCCAGGGTCCTGGGATCGAGTTCTGCATTAAGCTCTCTGCTCAGCATGGTGCCTGCTTCTCCCTCTCCCTCTGCCTGCCGCTCTGCCTACTCGTGCTATCTCTCTGTCAAATGAGTAAATAAAATCTTTAAAAAAAATAAATTACAACTGGTAACAACACTTTTCCCTTCCAAACTTAAATCCAGCTTCCCCGAAACATCAGCTACTCCTTGCTGTGCACCTTTTTTTTTTCTGTTTTTTGTTTTGTTTCGTTTTAAACCACACAAGACCATTTGCCCTTCCTGAGATAGGCTGCGCCCTTTCTGTCCTTTGTGCCTTTGTGTGTAGCGTTCAGTCCGACTGGAAAGTTCTTTCCTCCATTATCTTCCTAAGGAATTCCTATTCACCTTTCCATTGCCAGTTTGTCTAATGTACCAATTGCTGCATAACAAACTCCCCCACAGACTGAGTGGCTTTAAACAAGTTGATTTATTATTTTCCCAAGATTATTTAGGTTGGCTGGGCGGGGGTGCTGAGCTTGCCTGGGCTCCCTCAGCTGGTGGGTCATCTAAGGGTTGGGCTCAGCTGCGACGACGCTGTCACACCTGTGGTTTCTCATGCCTCCACACAGCCTCTTCCCAGCACCATTGCCTAGTCTTCTTGCCATGGCAACTGGATTCCAAGAGCAAAAGCAGAAAACTGCTATTTACCTTCAGACATGCCTAGAGTCAGAAATCCCAGAATGTCATTTCTGCGGCATATTATTGGTCAAAGCAAGTTATACAGTCAGCCCAGATTCAAGGGCAAGGGAAATGGACTCCACCTCTTGCTAGGAGGAGTTACAGAATCACTTTGCAAAGGGACCCGAAACGCAGAGAAGCATAATTCACTGGGAGCCATTTTTAACAACCATACAGCTGAAATGTCACCTCTTTGTTCATCGTGTGTGATACAGAGGACGAGACAGGGAGGACCATCAGGTTATCTCATTATCTCATGGACATTATCTTATTCTTCTGTCCATGACTGTTTCCCCTGTTATACTCTGGCATGCCTCTGACACACTTGAAGGAGACAGGGGTTTAAGGAAACAGTCTGAAAGAACAGCTTCCCATAATCTGACTGGGAAAAGCTATACCAATGAGATGCACTTGGAAGTAGAGTTTAGGGCCGGATCATAGAGAACCTTGAATGCCATGCTAAGGAACTTAGATTTTATCTTGCAAGCACTTAGAACTGAAGCCAAGAACATATCTCCCAAACTTTTTCTCCTATATTTCCTAACCTAGTGAATGGCAGAAATAGGGACTCAAATCTTCTACCTACCTTGTTCAAATGGCCTCCAAGTGCTACTTATCACAATTCTTAAATATCTCTTGACTGTCCCATCCTTGTATCTACCACGCCATAGTTTTAGTCCAGGGTCTAACTCATCATCTTTATTCTAACCTAGTGTCGCTGCCTGTTGGCAAGTTCCCATGATACCAGTCTTGTCCCATTTTCCACCCTCCACACTTCCACCAAACTCGTCTGCCGACGTTAGCCCCCTAATCATAAGCCTTCATGGAATTCTGTCACTCTCGAGAGAGAGTTCAGTCTCTAGCACTGAATACAAGGGCCTGCCATGATTTGTCCCCCTACCTAATCTCACTCTATTGCCCCCCTTGACTTTGCCTTTTATATATCAGCGACCCAAACTTCTTGTAGCTCCTTACTTCATCCAGGCCTCATGTCCCAGTGCCTTTGCCCATGCTAGACTCTGTGTCAAAAACTATTGTCCCCTCCTCTTGTGTAACTCCCAGTTTTCTTTCAAGACCCAATCTCTAGGAATACCTCCCTGACCTATACCCCCCTCATTCTGTATTAGGTGCCCCTCTTCTGTGCCATGATAGCACCTAGTTCTTACTGCTATCATCATAATAATAATACTTAACGATCACTCACATCAATAACTCAATACTCATACCAGCTGCTTGAAGGACATCCCCACTGTGACAGCTAGTACATGACAGAGCTAGGATTGGACCCAAAGTACCTGACTCAAGGAACCCCTATTAAAACCACTATACTAGGGGCGCCTGGGTGGCTCAGTGGGTTAAGCCGCTGCCTTCGGCTCAGGTCATGATCTCAGGGTCCTGGGATCGAGTCCCGCATCGGGCTCTCTGCTCAGCGGGGAGCCTGCTTCCTTCTCTCTCTCTCTCTCTGCCTGCCTCTCAGTGTACTTGTAATTTCTCTCTGTCAAATAAATAAATAAAATCTTAAAAAAAAAAATAAAACCACTATACTACTTTCCTGCTTAGGTAGAACACACATCACATTGTATCGTAAGTGTCAATGTGCCTGTAGGATGCCCCCCCCCGCCATCTACTGTGAATTTCTTGAGAATAGAAATCATGTCACATTCATCTTCTTATCCTCAGAAACTAACATAATGCCTGTCACATAATAGGCACTCTATAAATGTCTGTTGAATGGATGGGTGGACAAATGAATGAATGAGTCCCGAAATTTATGAATGATTCTTCTTGCTCTGTTGTTTTAGCCATTTTTTAAAAAACATTTTATTTATTTATTTGACAGAAAGAGAGAGAGATAACAAGTAGGCAGAGAGAGAAGGGGAAGCAGGCTCCCCACTGAGCAGAGAGCCCCTTGTGGGGCTCCAAGCGAGGCTCGATCCCAGGACCCTGAGCCCATGACCTGAGCCGAAGGCAAAGGCTTAACCCATTGAGCCACCCAGGTGCCCCTGTTTTAGCCATTTTTAAAAATGGTGCCTCGGTGGCTCAGTCATTAAGCATCCGCCTTTGGCTCGGGTCATGATCCTGGGGTCTTGGGATCGAGTCCTGCATCAGGTTCCCCGAATCAGGCTCCCTGCTCAGCTCCCTGCTGGGCGGGAGGCCTATTTCTCCCTCTCCCACTCCCCCTGCTTATGTTCCCTCTTTAACTGTCTTTCTCTTTGTCAAATAAAATCTTCAAAAAAATACAAGCAAAATCATTTTATTAAGCAAAAATATACAATGGTGGAATTAAGAAGGTACTAGATAGCAGCAGAAGTTTAATTATTCCTTCAACTCCTCCCCATCAAGGTAAGAAATAAAATGAAGCCCACTATTAAGGTAATCCAGAAGGGGGGTGCACCTGGGTGGCTCAGTTGGTTAAGTGACTGCCTTCGGCTCACGTCATGATCCCGGAGTTCCGGGATCGAGTTCCACATCTGGCTCCCTGTTCGGCAGGGAGTCTGCTTCTCCCACTGACCTTTCTCCACTCATGCTCTCTCTCTCAAATAAGTAAATAAAATCTTAAAAAAAAAAAGTAAACCAGAAGGGGACACAAAGTATGCATAAAAAAGATACGTTTAACTAGAATGAAGATATTAATGATACCTAGAAATATAATGAAATAATTACACTGAAAGATGGCTTGGTTGTGGAAAGCCCATATATTTTGCATCCTAATAAACCTGAGTTTGAATCCTGTCTCCCCCGCCATAGTTTTAGTCCAGGGTCTACCTCATCGTCTCTGTTCTAACCCAGTGTCACAGCCTGTTGGAAGGTTCCGATGATACTAGTCTTGCCCCATTGTCCATCCTTCACACTCCCACGAAACTTGTCTGTTGATGTTAACCTCCTGATTATAAGTGTGGGTGGCTCAGTCAGTTAAGCACCTGCCTTTTGCTCAGGTCATGATCCCAGGATCCTGGGATCCAGTCATACCTCAGGCTCCCTGCTCAGTGTGGAGCCTGCTTCTCCCTCTCCTACTCCCCCTGATTGTGTTCTCTCTCTCTCTCTTTTTTGTCAAATAAATAAATAAAATCTTTTTAAAAAGGGATATGACATTGGGGAGGGTATGTGCTTTGGTGAGTGCTGTGAAGTGTGTAAACCTGGTGATTCACAGACCTGTACCCCTGGGGATAAAAATATATGTTTATAAAAATAAAAATTTAAAAAATTTTAAAAAAAGGGATATGAATGGCATCATACCATTTATGTAACATACCACAATACTATGTATTTTTCTATACCATTTAGGTAAAGGTATTTAAAAGATTGATCTGGAAGAATGCTCATCAAACTAAAAAATGTTTGTGGGGGGAAGGGAGGGAAGCAAGTTGGGAAGGTGGCCAAGGGGATGGTCTGTGCTGGTTAACTTTACATGTTAAATTGACTAGACCTCAGGGTTCCCAGGTGTTTGGTCAAACCTTATTCTGGATGTGTCTGTGAGAATGTTTTTGTTTTTGTTTTTAATTTAATTTTATTTTTTCAATGTTCCAAGATTCATTGTTTATGCACCACGCCCGGTGTTCCATGCAATACGTGCCCTCCTTCATACCCACCACCAGGCTCACCCGACCTTCCACCTTCTTTCCCTCCAGTGAATGTTCTTGAATGAGATTAACCTTTGAATCAGTAGACTTGAGTCAAGCAGACTGCCTTCCCGAATGGGCATGGCCCTCATCAGTTGAAGGCCTGAACAGAACAGAAAGGCTGATCCTTCCTCCAGCTTCCTTGCTTAAGCAGCTCAAACTGAAAATATCAGCTCCTCATGCCTCTCTAGTCAGCTCTCTTGAATCTTCAGTTTGCCAACCACAGATCTTGGGACCTCCCAGCCTCCATAATTGTGCTGAGCCATTCATCCATTCATTCCTCCATTCATTTTTAAGTGATCTCTACACCCAACCTGGGGCTTAAACTCACAACCCTGAGATCAAGAGTCACACACTCCACTGACTGAGCCAGCCAGGTGCACCATGCTGAGCCAATTCTTAATGATAAGTCCAGTTTCTTTCTTTCTCTCCTTCTCTTTCTCTATCTCTCCACACATACATATACATATACACATGCATAAGTATCAATATAGATATATAGATATGCTGCAGGTTCTGTTTCTCTGGAGAACCCTAACCAATAGAGATTTTAGGTTTACCCTTTTTAATGATCTGATTTTTTTAAAAGATTTTATTTATTTATTTGATGGAGAAAGAGATCACAAGTAGGCAGAGAGGCAGGCAGAGAGAGAGAGGGAAGCAGGCTCCCCACTGAGCAGAGAGCCCAACAGGGGGCTCGATCCCAGGACCCTGAGATCATGACCTGAGCCGAAGGCAGCGGCTTAACCCACTGAGCCACCCAGGTGCCCCTAATGATCTGATTTTTTTAAAAGGAGAATGGATTCATGTATTATATTTATTAACTCTAACTTCAAAGAACAAAAGCTTGTCAAGCCTGTCTTATTATTCCCAGTTAACAGATAATGAAACCAGAAGGGTAAGTGATAGCCTGAGTCCTTCTCCTTAGCTTTCACACACGCAATTCAAAGGGAAGTTGCAAAGGACAATGCAGCATTATAAAAGTACTTAGAGGGGCACCTGGGTGGCTCAGTGGGTTAAAGCCTCTACCTTCGGGTCAGGTCATGATCTGAGGGTCCTGGGATAGAGCCCCGCATCGGGTTCTCTGCACAGCAGGGAGCCTGCTTCCTCCTCTCTCTCTGCCTGCCTCTCTGCCTACTTGTGATCTTTGTCTTTCAAAAAATAAATAAATAAAATCTTAAAAAAAAAAAAAGTACTTAGAGCTCCTTGTTAGGACATAGAAATTAAAGGTATCATAATTTGATTTTTCCTTTTCACCTCCTTTTCCCAGATCTTTAACACCAAAGGAGTGAACTCACATACATGGGGAATGAAAGAAGAGGCAACAAATGTCTCATGAACATGGTAATTAACTCCATCTTACTTTCAAGATTTGAGCATATGCCAAAGTTGACCCCTTCAGTGTGGAGTGAACACTGCTTTGAAAATCATGGAGAATCAGTGTTTCAGAAACATAATTTATGGGCACAATAGCTAGACAGCAACATTTGCAGTGGGAAATTCCTTTCACTCCCAGGTTAAAGGATGGGGCTAATTCTTCTGTACAGGGAAGATGTGCTTGGAAATGTGTAAATAAGAGGGAGGCAGAAACAAATTAAAAGGTGAGGGGGAAACTATATGAATATTTATATAATCCTGAGCTTTCTTGACAATTTTTTTAAAAGATTATATTTATTTGAGAGAGAGTGAGTGAGTGAGAGGGAGAGAGCACAAGCCAGGATGGAGAAACCAAGGGAGAGGGAGAAGCAGACTCCCTGGAGAGCAGGGAGCTTGATGTGGGGGGCTTGATCCCAAGACTCCAGGAGCATGACCTGAGCCCAAGGTAGACACTTGAATGACTGAACCACCCAGGCACCCCATCTCTCGACTATTCCTAGGAAAGGAAACCTACTTGGGGAATTTTCTGTTCTACTTAAAAGGGGAAAATAGTAATAAAGATGTTTCTTTCTCTTGTCAACAGAAGCTGAAACCCCCTTTCGGCCAAATGAAGCAAAGACTAGTGCATCTTAAATTTTGGGGGGTCGTCTGCCACATTTCAAATCAATGGTTTGACCTTTATTTTTTTTTTATTTTTTTATTTTTGGTTTGACCTTTAAATTAAAAATGTTGTGTTAGGGGTGCCTCGGTGGCTCAGTGGTTTAAGGCTCTGCCTTTAGCTCAGGTCATGATCAGGGTCCTAGGATGGAGCCCCGCATCGGGCTCTCTGCTCATCGGGGAGCCTGCTCCCTCCTGCCTGCCTCTCTGCCTGCTTGTGATCTCTGTCTGTCAAATAAAGAAATAAAATCTTAAAAAAAAAAAAAAAAAGGAATCCCAAACAGTTATGTGGACTTCTGGTTTGAACTTACACATGGTCTCTCAAGAGTTACTTATATTTATATGAATGTATACTAGTAATATTTTATTGTGATGTTTTCATTCCTGTTATTTGTAGAACCTAATGTTTTAATTTTTTCAAAAAGATTATTTATTTATTTATTTATTTGAGAGAGCGAGAGAGTGAGAGAGCACGAGCAGTGGGAGGGGCAGAGGGAGAGGGAGAGCAGGCTCTGTCCTGAGTGTGAAGCCACAGATCGGGCTCCATCTCACAACCCTGAGACCATGACCTGAGCCAAAATCAAGAGTCAGACAATTAACTGACTGCGCCATCTAGTTACTCCTGTTTTGTTTTTTTTTTTCTAGGTATTCTCTACACCCAGCGTGGAGCTTGAACACATGACCCCGAGACCAAAAGTTGCATGCTCTTCTGACTGAGCCAGCCAGGTACTCCAAAATTCATTTTTCAAATTATCAAATGGGGGCACCTGGGTGGTTCAGTTTGTTAAACATCTGGCTCTTGATTTCAGCTCAGGTCATGATCTCAGGGTTATGGGATCTGGCCCTGCATTGGGTTCAACACTCAGTGGGGAGTCTCCTTGAGATCCTCTCTTTCCCTCTCCTTCCACCCTTTCCCCCCATGCTCTTTCTCTCAAATAAATTGAAAAAAAATCTTTAAAAAATTATGAAATGTTTTATGTATACAAAAAAATAAAGAGAATAATACTATAAACTCCCATATACTTATTGCCCAATGTTGTCAAATCTTTAAAAATTCCCATATTGGGGCACCTGGGTGGCTCAGTGGGTTAAGCCGCTTCCTTCGGCTCAGGTCACGATCTCAGGGTCCTAGGATCGAGTCCCGCATCGGGCTCTCTGCTCAGCAGGGAGCCTGCTTCCCTTCCTCTCTCTCTGCCTGCCTCTCTGCCTGCTTGTGATCTCTCTCTGTCAAATAAATAAATAAATAAATAAATTTAAAAAAAATAATAAAAATTCCCATATTTACTGAAGATCCTTTTTAAAGAAAGAAAGGAAGGAAATTTGACTTTACAGATACAGTTGAAATTTCCTGCTTCCATTCATTTCCCGTCTCCCTTTCTCAGAAGTAGCTGCAATCATGGATTTGAGGACTTTCGTTTCCATGCATGTCTTCTTATTTTTACCACACAGGTATTTATCCATAGGACATTGTTGTGCATATTTTAAGTTTTATTAAATGGCAACATACATTCAGTAATAGAGGCAGTATAGTGCAACGCAGAGGAGCACCAACATTGGAGCCAGAGGTGGTCTGGAATATCTGCTGCAAATGTTACTACCTGTGTGACCTTGGGCAAATTACTTTCTCTCTCTGTGCCTCATTTTCTCATCTATAAAATGGAAATTCATAAAAATACTTACCTTGTAATGTTGTCTTAAGGATTAAATGAGTTGATACATATAAAGCACTTAGAACATAATAAACTAAGCATAATGTATTCACTATTATTCTGCACCTTGCTTTTTCTTACATAACATTTTTGAGATTTACCCATGTAGCAGTAGTTCATTTTCACTACTACATAGCATTCTGTCATATGAATATACAGCAATATATCTCCTCTTCCGTGATGGACATTTAGGTTGTTTCCATTATAAAAAGTACTGTAATGAACATTCTTTTTTTTTTTAAGATTTTATTTATTTATTTGACAGAGAGAGATCACAAGTAGGCAGAGAGAGAGATAGGAGGAAGCAGGCTCCCCGCTGAGCAGAGAACCCGATGCAGGGCTTGATCCCAGGACCCTGAGATCATGACCTGAGCCGAAGGCAGCGGCTTAACCCACTGAGCCACCCAGGCGCCGCTGTAATGAACATTCTTATACACTTTTTTGTGTACCTCTATATGAGAATTTCTCTGGAGTTCTTCATCTTTAACTTTATCAAGTTTTTGTTTTGTTTTGCCACTCCTCCTGCTTGTGTGTGCACACATGCTCTCTGACAAATAAATAAATCTTTAAAAAATGTATGTTAAAAGGTGTTTTGACTTTCTAAACATTTGCAGCTACCCTCTTGAGCATTAAAATTACAATTTGGGGGGCGCCTGGGTGGCTCAGTTGTTAAGTGTCTGCCTTTGGCTCAGGTCATGATCCCAGGGTCCTGGGATTGAGCCCCACATCTGGCTCCTTGCTCCATGGGAAGCCTGCTTCTCCCTCTCCCACTCCCCCCTGCTTGTGTTCCCTCTCTCGCTGTGTCTCTGACAAATAAACAAATCTTAAAAAAAAATTACAATTTGGTTGAAGTGATGATGTCATGACACCAAATACTGGTCTTATTAATTATTATTATTATTATTATTATTATTATTATTATCATTGTACTGCCTTTTAATTTTTGCATACTGCTATCTGCAAACTGAAGTATAGACACTAACCTCTAATCAAATAGCATACCAATTCTTCTGCTTTGTATAAAATTGGATTTTTTTTATACATAGTGATTGATCATTGTACTTGAAAGGTCATACTTCAAAGGTTTCTGAGGTTCATGTCACAACAGCTATAACTAATGAGTGTCTTTTGAAACTCAATTTTGTTATTTCTTCTTGGGAAGAGACTGAATTGGTCAAGTGGGTGTCGTATTGGTCTTAACTTGCTGAATGGTAGGTTATAATCCTTAAGAATGTTTGAACAACTCTTTTTTTTTTAAAGATTTTATTTATTTATTTGACAGAGACAGAGATCACAAGTAGGCAGAGAGGCAGGCAGAGAGAGAGGGGGAAGCAGGCTCCCTGCTGAGCAGAGAGCCCAATGCGGGACTCGATCCCAGGACCCTGGAATCATGACCTGAGCCAAAGGCAGAGGCTTTAACCCACTGAACCACCCCGGCGCCCCTGTTTGAACAACTCTTAAAGGAATAAAGATCCCAGTTGAAGTCTCTCTGATGACTGGGATCTCAGATGCTAACCACCTCTGGTAGACCTTTTTTTGTCATTTTCTCATCCTGAAGACTGCAGGGAAGTGTTATTTTTTCAAAGTAGGGACAAACGACTTTTTTTCCCCACGCAATTTCTGATAGCCTTTATTTTTTTGTATTTTCTTGTGCCAATAATTGATACACTTCTCTTTTAAGAATATCTAAATGGCTATACTGTTTTGCTTTGTGAAGTGACTTTAAATTGATTCTCAGAGTGTTCTGTAAACCATATTTAAATCCGAAAAAAAAAAAAAAATCTCGGTAGAGATTCCAAAGCTGATCTCATTTTATGATTTGGCACCTAGACATTTGGATGTCCAACCCTCTGTGAAACAAGTCCTCCACTTTCATTGTTGGTAGGCAGTTCTTCATTTACAGCTCTAAGAAAATATATGTCAGGTTTTACGGCTTTGTAAATAAATCTAAAAGCATCTTTGAAAAAAAGAAGTCTCTATGAAAGCCATTCTAAACTAATGGATATATCAAATCTACTGTCTACTGAGCACCAAGTTTTACTTACCTACTATGCTGGATAGTTGTTCCTATTCTCAAAATGAGTAAGCATACTAAATTTGGCTAGGAAGCAGAAGACAATGATCCAGTATCTAAATGTGGTCTGGAAAAGTGTGTTCCCTAGTGGTATAGAGAAATACCTGAGGGCTTGGAGATGAGAGGACTATGGTGTTGCTCCTAGCTCTGTCACTGGACATTATATTATACTGGGGACATTCATCTCTTGACTCTTCAGCTTCTCCTCTGAAAAATGAAGATATGGTTCATATATACTATGGAGTATTCATCAGAAGAGATGAATACCCAACTTTTGTATCAACATGGACGGGACTAGAAGAGATTATGCTGAGTGAAATAAGTCAAGCAGAGAGAGTCAGTTATCATATGGTTTCACTTATTTGTGGAGCATAACAAATAACATGGAGGACAAGGGGAGTTAGAGAGGAGAAGGGAATTGAGGGAAATTGGAAGGGGAGGTGAACCATGAGAGACTATGGACTCTGAAAAACAATCTGAGGGTTTTGAAGGGGAGGGGGGTGGGAGGTTGGGGGAACCAGGTGGTGGGTATTAAGGAGGGCATGGATTGCATGGAGCACTGGGTGTGGTGCATAAACAATGAATTTTGGAACACTGAAAAATATTAAATTAAATTTAAAAAAACCACTATAAAAGGGGAGGCTGGTCTGGATGCTCTTCTATGTATCTTCTAGACAATTATATAAACTGTAAGGAAGGGACCAATGTGGACTGTAGTACTCAAGAGAGGTGTTAAAGAACATGAAGCTTCACAAAGTCCCATGAAGAATTCAGGTGCTTGGGAGAGGAGCAGTGTTTGGGCATATCTGGGTTGGTTCTTACTGCTAGATATGATTGTTTTTATAGTGTATACTAAATAACTGCAAAACTAGAATAACGTATATATTTCTCTACTTTCTTGGGTGCATAAATTTGAAATGTATTTTCAGATGATTAGAGGATGGCGTATTAAAATATATTATTGGGGCACCTGGGTGGCTCAGTGGGTTAAGCCTCTGCCTTCGGCTCAGGTCATGATCTCAGGGTCCTGGGATGGAGTCCCGCATCGGGCTCTCTGCTCAGCAGGGAGCCTGCTTCCTCCTCTCTCTCTCCTGCCTCTCTTGCCTACTTGTGCTCTCTCTCTGTCAAATAAATAAATTCTAAAAAAAAATTATTATTCTTACTACTATTATAATTGTTGAGTGTTTAAGATCACTAGGTTTTTTGTTAATGTATCAACTCAGGTTAAAAAAAACAGAATTGTGTTGTCTATCAATTACAACACAAAAAATTTCATGACTTTGGACATTATCCTTTATTTTGATCCATAGTAAATATGTTTTAACAACTGGCTCTCCATGGGGGAAAATAGCCCTAATCTCTTGCATTTACTGGTTTTCATGGTGTAAATGCTCTCACCATGTCTGATTTCAAGATCCCAATGTGAGATCATAACTGGAGTTGGGAGGATGTCCACACTCAGCTCTTGTGAGTCAGTGTTAGCAGGTCTAACATACCGCCATGATATGTATCATGTATATGAGGAATATATTTGCCTTTCTTTCTGACCCATCAGAGTATAAGTTGCTGGAGTGCCGGGGTGGCTCAGTGGGTTAAAGCCTCTGCCTTCGGCTCAGGTCATGATCCCAGGGTCCTGGGATCGAGCCCCACATCGGGCTCTGCTCAGCAGGGAGCCTGCTTCCCATCTCTCTCTCTGCCTGCCTCTCTGCCAGCTTGTGAACTCTCTCTCTCTGTGTCAAATAAATAAGTAAAATCTTAAAAAAAAAAAAAGTATAAGTTGCTGACGTAATGCCTCCTTTACCCTTAAATACTTCAGTGTGTATGTCTCAAGAATAAGGACTGTTGGGGCTCCTGGCTGGCTCAGTCAGGGAGCACGCAACTCTTCATCTCAGGGTCTTGAGTTTGAGCTGCACGTTGGGTGTAGAGATTACTTAAAAAGAAAAAAAAAATGAAGACAACCTCCTAGTAACTACAATATGACTATCAAAATCAGGAAATTAACATTGCCAAAATATTATTGTATAATGTGTTAGACCTTGTTCAAATTTTGCCATTTGTCCCAAAATTAAATAGCCTTTATAGCTTAAAAAAGGGGTTTGGTTCAGAATCTAATGCAGTGTTGTCTATATTTTGGGGATAAAATACATTTTCTCAGAAGTTTCTTCTTCCACTTTGCAATTCTCCCTTCATCTTTTTTTCACACTTCTTAATCTTTCCACAAACAGTTCTAGCATTAATTTCTAGCGTCTAACATTAGAAGTGTTATCAGCATATAACAGTAAACTTGCTACCAATGATAGACATCAAATGCTTACAGCGGTTCAAGTGTTTGAATTTTACTTAAGGTTGGTAGTTACTAACACCAAATACACTTAAATTCAAGAAATAGTCTTTGCTGTTATTAATGTTAGTGTCCCTCCTAGGCATTAATTAATATGATCTTGGCTTTAAAAAAAAAAGATTCACTTGAGAGAGAGGAAAGGAGGGGCAGAGGGACAGGGAGAGGGAGAAAGGGTCCTAAGCAGACTCCACCCTCAGTTCAGAGCCCGCTCTATCTAAAGACCCTGAGACCAAGACCTGAGCTGAAATCAAGAGCTGGATGCCCAACTGACTGCACCACCCAGGAGCCCCTGATCTTGGCTTTATAAGCTCGCATGAGCGGCAATAAAAGAGAGTCTTGAAAAAAGACAGCCGTATTGGAGATCTTGGGCAATGCTGATTTTAACCAAATCACTTTCACTCATATAGGAAAATAGGTAAAAAAATGTTAATTTGGGTGTGTGTGTGTGTGTTTGTCTGTTATTCTGCTAACAATGATACTTCTGCTGCCAAAACTAGCGCTATTTCTATAAAAAGGAATGCCCACCAAAGAGTTCTACAAGAGCAACAAGCAAAAAGAATAATGTAATCATAGAATGTGTATAGGTATAAACTGATAAATATCTCCTGAACACATTGAAAACTCCTGCATCACAATAGAACCTATAACATAATCCATAAGGGGCACCTGGGTGGCTCAGTCTGTTAAACGTCTGCCTTTGGCTCAGCTCATGATCCTGGGGTCCTGGGATTGCGTGCCATGTCAGGCTCTCTGCTCAGTAAGGAGCCTGCTTCCCCCTCTGCCTCTGCCTGCGGCTCCCCCTGCTTGTGCTCTGTCAGTAAATAAATAAAAATTTTTAAAAGATTTTATTTATTTATTTGACAGAGAGAGAGAGAGAGAGAGAGATCACAAGTAGGCAGAAATTTCGGCAGGCAGAGAGGGCGGTGTGGGGCGGAGAGAAGCAGGCTCCCCGCTGAGCAAAGAGCCTGTGTGGGACTCCATCCCATGACCCCAAGACCATGACCTGAGCCGAAGGCAGAGGCTTAACCCGCTGAACCACCCAGGTGCTCTAAATAAATAAAATCTTAAAAAAATAAAACAATCCCTAAGTCCGAGTTAATAGGTGTGCCTGTGTCTTGGTAAGACTTTTTTGTTGTTGTTTACTAAATGTTGGCACTCAAAAAATAATGCAAATGTCATCTGTCTGTGCAACAAATCCTATGACATGTTTAACTATTTGATACAAATAACTAGGATTAGTGAAAGCACTGAGTGATGAAAGAATTGGCTACTGATAGGAATGGATTATTTTGGCTAGTATTTCTCAAATGATTTAAGCAGAAGGCAGAAGGCAGTTTTTTCCCTGAAATTTCCGGATATTCATACTAAGTTTCTACTTTGCTTCCATGGAGATCTGGCCAGTGAAAAGCTATGTCTCTATATGCAAAAAAAAAAAAAAAAAAAGGAAAATAGAATGGATTATCAAATAAGGACAAAACAAAGATGCTCACTGTAATTATCATCTTATTTCAGACCAAAAATCACGTGTACCCTATCCAGACCCTGACTACATTTTTATTTCCACTGTTCAGTCCAAGCCCCATCTACCTTGAAAGATGACTTCACTACCTCCATTTTGACTTTTAGCTTTCTAATTGATTAAGTTCCTTTCCAGCTTAACTCTTAACTCAGGCAAAAGTCCCAGTGGGCACAGCATCCTGCGATGGGAAGTGAAACTACCCCCTCAAGCAATAAGGTCTGTCCTGAGCCAGGAAGACCCTGCATGACTGACCCTAGGACAATGATCAACCTGACCTTTCCTGTCCACCTGCTTGTACCCTCCGACCTTTGTCCCACATTTTCCTTATATGACCCTGAAAGGATTTTCAGCACTGTGGGTGCGTGTCTCTGAGATGTTAGTCCACTGTCTTCCCGGTGGTGGCCTCTCTGAAATAAATCCTTTTATTTTTTTCATCACCAACCCTTTCTCCGCCTTCGGATTTTGTTAGTGGCAAGTGGCTGAACCTGATCTGTCCGGGACCCTGTGTCAGGTGCTCTTGCCTTTGCACCCTGGCTACAACTTCTTAGGTTGTCTATCCCTTTCCAATCCACCATCTGGAGACATCTTTCTAAAACGTCAAACTGAGCACGTTGCTTCTATGGCACTCTATTGTCTATAGATAGCAAGCTCATTCCTTAGCATGGGCATTTGGTGGTGGGGGTGGGGGGCTGTGATTGGGATCCTGTGTATGTATGTCTCCAGCATAAACTTCTCCAGCTCTCCTTTTAATAGAGCTCTTTGCCCTCCACTTCCCAGTTGTTAGCCACACTAATTGTGGCTCCAGGAGGAGAGGGGCTCTCTGTTTTGACTTTCCATGTCTTTGTTCACACTCCTCCCAGAGCAAAGCTCTTTATCTTTTGTTTGCCTAATGAACACTATGTAATTTCAACTCTTAACTCCCTTATAAAGCCTTTTCTGACTCATGCCCACATTCACCTTTGTACACACAATCTATTTTGTCAGTCTTCTATAATAGCATCTATAACACTTGATTGAATTTATTTGATCCTGACTATCTTTTCTTAATAGGTTGCAAGCTCTTTGAGGTCAAGCACCATGAATTATTCATCTTTGTATCACCAGCCTGTAGCCTATTCTGTATCTGGCACCTAGGAGGTACTCAGAAAATACTATTGAATGTAGAACAATTGTTAACTAAAATTGCCTAGAAAGCACTGTCCAGTACATAGCCACTAGTCACATGTAGCTATTTACATTTAAGTTTTAATTAATTAAAATTAAAAAGCAGTTCCCTGGGGGCACCTGGGTGGCTCAGTTGTTAAGCGTCTGCCTTTGGCTTGGGTCATGATCCCAGGGTCCTGGGATCAAGCCCTGAATTAGGCTCCTTTCTCAGCAGGAAGCCTGCTTCTCCCTCTCCCACTCCCCCTGCTTGTGTTCCCTCTTTCTCTGTCTCTTTGTCAAATAAATAAATAAAATCTTTTAAGAAAATGCAGTTCCTCAGTCACACTATCTACATTTCAAGTGCTCGATAGCTACTTGTGTGTATCATACCAGACAGCACAAATTACAGAAATTTCCATCATCACAAAAAGTTCCACTACATAGTGCTGATCTGGAAAATTCTTTATTTTCCTGTTTCAATTTAATAAATATTGATTTTCTGCTATATGCTAACATTTGTGCTAGCCATGGTGGTTATAGCAAATGTGAACAAAATACGAATACTATTGTGATTATTATTTGCAAGGCATTTGAAATCTGGTAGGAGAAACCTCATAAAATGAGATTATTTCCGTATTGGGACATCAGGGGGTGCTTCATGGAGATTTTCTCACTTAAACTGGGCATTTAAAGATGAAGAAAATTTGAATAGGGCAAATCTTAGGAAAGGAGACAAAAGTGTCTGAGCAAGTGTACAGAGGTGGGAAAGTACTAGGAAAATGGGAAGTAATTTAGTTTGTTCAGAAAGTATGGTATGTGAGCTGGGAGTAGTGGTTTAGTTTATTCCATCGTTCCTTTAATCATTCAACAAATACTTTTTCAGCACCTATCCTATTTCAGGCTCTATTCTAAGTGCTGGGGATAAACAGTGACCTATACAGACATTGCCCCCACAGAGTTCAGAGTTACGAGCGATGAGATTTGGATATGACTGTGGAAGGCACTGAAAGCTAGAGTTTGTACTTTGTTCCTCTGGCCCTCACGATCAAAGTGTGGACTTTAGACTAGCTGCATGGGTTGGGCATGACCTGGGAGTTTGTTAGAAATGCAGAATCTCAGGTCCCGCCCAAACCTCAAACCTATTGAATCACAATTTGCACTTGAGCAAGATCTCCAGCTCCCCCTTTTTATTTTTATTTATTTTTTTTTAAAAGATTTTATTTATTTATTTGACAGAGAGAAATCACAAGTAGACAGAGAGGCAGGCGGAGAGAGAGAGAGGGAAGCAGGCTCCCTGCTGAGCAGAGAGCCCGATGCGGGACTCGATCCCAGCACTCTGAGATCATGACCTGAGCCGAAGGCAGCGGCTTAACCCACTGAGCCACCCAGGCGCCCCACCAGCTCCCCCTTTTTAAAAAATTTATTTTTTATTATGTTCAGTTAGCCAGCATATAGTAGCACATCATTAGTTTTATTTATTTATTTATTTATTTATTTACATCATTAGTTTTTGATGTAGTGTTCAGTGATTCGTTAGTTATGTATAACACCCAGTGCTTGTCACAACACATGCCCTCCTTTTTTTTTTTTTTAAAGATTTTATTTATTCATTTGATAGAAAGAGACAGAGAGAACACAAAAAGGGGGGAGAGGCCCAGGGAGAAGGAGAAGTAGACTCCCAGCTGAGCGGGGAACCCAAAAAGGGGCCCAATCCCAGGATCTGGAGATCATGACCTGAGCCGAAGGCAGACCCTCAACCATCTGAGCCACCCAGGTGCCCCAAAATGTGTCTTCCTTAATACCCATCACCCTGTTACCCCATTCCCCACCCCCTTCCCCTCTGAAACCCTGTTTATTTCCCAGGGTCCATAGTCTCTCAAGGGTCTTCTCCCTGTTTGATTTGTCACCCTTCAGATTTCCCTCGTGTCTCCTATGGTTCTGCATGCTATTGCTTATGTTCCACAAATGAGTGAGACCTTACGATAATTGTCTTTCTTTGCTTGACTTACTTCACTTAGCATAATCCCCTCCAGTCCTATCCATGTTGATGCAAATGGTGGGTATTCATCCTTTCTGATGGCTGAATAATATTCCATTGTATATATGTACCACATCTTCTTTATCCATTCATCTGTTGAAGATTATCCTTAAGCACATTAACATTCGAGGGGTATTGTTCAAGGCCAACTGAGCCGGTAAGAGAGTCTGCAAATGAATGAGTTAAAGTAAAGGAGGAAGAATGGAGCAAGTAAGTAAGTATGACAGTAGGAAGTAAAGTGGTATTCTAATCAGTTCTGGGTCAGATGCAAATGAAATTGGACAAGGGTCTATTACTGTAGCTCAGATAAGAAATGGGAGGGGTTGGGTGTGAGGGACAATCAATCCTTTGTATACAGATACAGCTTCAGTTCCATTAACTCATACTGGAAATATTGTATGTTACTCAAAGTGAAAAAATATCAGCAAATTCAATAATAAGGTATTTGAGATGTCTTAGAAGATGCCATCTATTCGTTTTGGACAAGGCCTGTTGGCATGTCTACTTCCTGTTGACGCCACAGGTCCAAAGTGTACTCCTGAGTGTCAAAGTATCAGGCCCTTAATCATACAAATTCATGCAGGGGTTATGATAAGGATTTCAGAAATTAAATCACTATATCAAAGTTCACAAAACCTAAAAATTCAGTTTATTAATATATAGTGGAGTAATTACCTTTCCACTAACCAGAGATTTTTCTTTTATTACCAACATTATTTTTTTTTCAAGTTTCTATTTATTTATTCATTTGAGTGATTGCTATACTCAACCACAGGACTCAAACTCATGACCCTGAGATTAGTAATCACATGCTCTTCTGATTGAGCCAGTCAGGTGCCCCAGCACTCATTTTTTATGACAAAATTTTTTTTTAAAGATTTGATTTATCTATTTGTCAGAGAGAGAGGAGCGAGAGTGAGCACAGGCAGACAGAGAGGCAGGCAGAGGCAGAGGGAGAAACAGGCTCCCTGCCAAGCAAGGAGCCCGATGTGGGACTTGAACCCAGGATGCTGGGATCATGACCTGAACCACCCAAGCATCCCTTATGACAAGTTTTTAATTTTGAAATAGTTTAGGACTCACAAGAAGTTTCAGAAATAATAGATAATTCCCATGTACCCTTCATGCAGCTTTTCCCAATGATAATAGCTTATGTAACCATAGTACATTGTCAAGCCCAGAAAACTTACACTGATACAGTACTATTAGCTCAAATACAGACCTTATCCAATTTCACATTTTTTCATGCACTTGTGTGTGTGTGTCTGTGTGTTTGTAGTTCTATGAAATTTTATAACGTGTTGATTTAAGTAAACATCACAATCAGAATGCACAACTGTTTCACCATTGCAAAGAAACCCCCTCCCATTACCCCTTAATAGTCACACACTTTCCTCAACCCTAGCCTTTGGCAACCACTGATCTCTTCTCCATCACTGTAATTTTGATATTTTGAGACTATCACATAATGGAATCATATGATGTGTAAATTCTTTGAGATTGGCTTTTTCCGGTAAGCATAATGCTCTTGAGGTTCATCTAAGGTGTCCCATATATCAGTAATCCTTTTGATGGCCGAGTAGTATTCCACTGTTTGACCATATCACAGTTTAACCATCTGCTGGCTGATGGACATTTGGGTTGTTTCTTGCTTTTGACTTTCAAAAGTAAATCTCATACAGGCATTTGTATGCAGGTTTTTGAGTAAACATACATTTTCATTTCTCTAGGATAAAAGCTCAGGACTAAGAGACCAAGATTGCTGGGTCATATGGTAAGTGTACGTTTAACTTTATAAGAAAGTACCACATTGTTTTCCAGAGTAACCAGGATTAGATTTTTTTAAAGATTTTATTTATTTATTTGACAGAGAGAGAGAGAGAGATCACAAGTAGGCAGAGAGGCAGACAAAGAGAGAGGGGGAGGCAGGCTCCCTGCTGAGCAGAGAGCCCATTGAGTGGGGCTTGATCCCAATACCCTGAGATAATAACCTGAGCTGAAGGCAGAGGCTTAACCCACTGAGTCACCCAGGTGTCCCCCGGGATTAGATCTTAAAAATCACATAAGTAACATCCACTTACTGTAAAAGAATTAACACAAGGTAGCAACGTATAAAGTGAAAGTAAAATGACAAATCCTGGAAGCTTACACAACCTCTTTCCTGAGAGGTAATTGTCATTAGTTTTATATATATTCTTTTTTTTTTGAAGATTTTATTTATCTATTATATGAGAGAATGAGAGAGAGAGAGAGAGAAAGAATGAGAGGGGGGAGGGTCAGAGGGAGAAGCAGACTCCCTGCAGAGCAGGGAGCCGGATGTGGGAGTCAATCCTGTGACTCCAGAATCATGACCTGAACTAAATAAAGGCAGTCGTTTAACCAACTGAGCCACCCTGGTGTCCCAGGTTTCCTATATATTCTTTAAGAATGTTTTATGCAGGGATGCCTGGGTGGCTCATTTGGTTAAGCCGCTGCCTTTGGCTCAGGTGGTAATCCCAGGGTCCTGGGACTGAGTCCTGCATCGGGCCCCTTGCTCAGCAAGGAGCCTGCTTCTCTCCCTGCCTCTGCCTGCCACTCTGCCTGCTTGTGCGCTCTCTCTTTCTCTCTAACAAATAAATAAATAAATAAATAAGAATGTTTTATGCATATGTAAGCACATATGTGTGTATATAAATATATATATTCACAAATGGGGTCATATTATATAAGTTATTTACAAATTATTTTTTCACTTAACATATCTTAGAAGTTTTGGGTGTCAGTAGATAAATATGTACACGTTTTTAAATATTGTTTTTAATTTTAAGTAGGTTCCACAGCCAATGTGGGGCTTGAACTCATGACCTCGAGATCAAGAGTCTTATGCTCTACCAACTAAGCCAGCCAGATGTCCCTGTACTTAACTGCTTAAATGGAAATAGGACTCCATTGTATGGATGTATAATTTCTTTAACCAATTCCCTAAATGATGCCATTTCTATTTTCAGTTTCTCTTTATTACAAAGCTATGATGAAAGTTTTACTACATAGATCTTTGTGTAATTTGTACAAGCATATCTGCATGATAGATTCCTAGAATTAGAAGTGTTAGGCTAATTTTACATTTTGCTTTTTTAAAAAAATATTTTATTTATTTGGCAGAGAGAGAGAGCACGCATAAGCAGCAGGAGTTGGAGGCAGAGGGAAAAGGAGAAGCAAGCTCCCCACTCAGCAGGGAGCCTTAGGCAAGGCTTGGTCCCAGGACCCTGGGATCAGGACCTAAGCCTGAGGCAGAAGCTCAACTAACTGAGCCACCCAGGCACCCCTAATTTTACACTTTATATGTTGAGATATCTTGTTTTTAAACAATTCCCACCAATGGTATATGAGAACTCTTAGTTCTTCACTGACACTGAGTGTTACCCAAATTTTTCATCTCTGCCAATCTGGTAGGCAAAGTGTATTTAATTTGTAGGACTTTGAATGAAGTCGAGCATTGTTTTATGTGTTTATTAGCTACCTACATTTCTTTTAAAAAAAATTCATTTTAGGGGCGCCTGGGTGGGTCAGGGGGTTAAAGCCTCTGCCTTTGGCTCAGGTCATGATCCCAGGGCCTTGGGGTCGAGCCCTAAATTGGGCTCTCTGCTTGGCGGGAAGCCTGCTTCCTCTTCAATCTCTGCCTGCTTCTCTGCCTACTTGTGATTTCTGTCTGTCAAACAAATAAATAAAATCTTAAAAAAATTCATTTTAGAGAGAGAGAGTATGCGTGTGAATGGGGAGGGGCAGAGGGAGAGGGAAGAGGGAGAAAGAATCTGAAGCAGCCTCTGCACTGATCGCAGAGCCCAACACAGGACTTGACTCCACCACCAGATCATGACCTGAGCTGAAACCAAGAGTGGGAAGCTCAACCGGCTGAGCTATCCAAGCGCCATCTGCATTTCTTATCCATTAAGTTGACTCTTTATATCTTTTCTATTTTTCTATTGGAGTATTTTTACCTTATTGATTTGTGAGAGTTCTTCCCATGTGTTATGCCTTTTCCTTTCATATAGCAAATATATTCTGCTTATACTTCATCTTTTGACTTTGTTTATGGTATTCTGATATATATAATTTTAGATTTTTGTGGACTCGAATTTATCGATCTTCAGGCTTCTGGATTTTAGGCCACATTTAGAATGGTGTTAGAAAATACAGAATATGTATACATGCTGCTTAGTACTCTAGGCTATCTAGGAAACTTAATTTATAATCAGAAGCTTGTTCCAATCATTTGTATAGATGGAGTTGAAGAGAACTATGGGATACTTTACTCAGATTATGGTAAGGCTAGATTATCTCTGCTACACTGTGGGGTGTGCATTTTTAGCGACCAGAATATTTTTGCATCAAATAGTGTCTTGTCCCTTAGATAGCATCAAATGTTCTAAGTATTCAGCTTTCCTTTTACTTATTTGTCATCAGGCACCAAAAGCTTCTGTCATTAAGAGATATATATATGTATATATACATATATACATACACACACACACTATATATATATATATATATATATATAAATATATATATAAAATAAAGATTTTATTTATTTACTTGACACAGAGAGAGACCACAAGTAGGCAGAAAGGCAGGCAGAGAGAGAGGGGGAAGCAGGCTCTCAGAAGCCCAATGCAAGGCTCGATTCCAGGACCCTGAGATCATGAGATCATGACCTGAGCCAAAGGCAGAGGCTTAACCCACTGAGCCACCCTGTCATTACAATATGACGATTTTTTTCCATGACAGATAGGTTACAAAATAATTAGATTAAAGCTTATTTTCTGTTAGTTACGTATTTCATTTGATGGCATTTTCTCATTTTGTCCTCAAATTCCCAAGGTTTACTCTTCTGTCTTTCAGGACCCTATGAAATAAATTTCACTTCTTCGGATAGAACTAGGGCACATAGTACTGTGCTCTGCACACACCGAAGGCTTAATAAATATTCCTGTGAATAAGCTCTAGAAAGAGAGGCTACTGTGAAACATACTTAAATATCAGTATAAATTTGCTATATAATTTTTTTCTGATGTTACACCAGTTAGTTATTAATTTTCTTCTATGGTATTTTTCACAAGATGAAAATAAGTTTACTAAAGAGGAACTTTTCAAAGTATAAAATTGTATAAAATTGTTTAATTTTTCAAAGTATAAAATTAGCTGCTACACAATCAGACAAGAATGTGAATTTATAAGATAGATGCAATACTGTTTGTACCACATACTATATAATGTGATGTTTGGAGCAGAAAATCAGTAGTTTTCAGCTAATACTAAGACAGGAAATCATTGAATATCAATTGATATTAAATTGGCACAACTGAACTAAATTAATGTAAAATGATTTGGTACAAAGCCCAATTTTTCTATTACTTTAAGTGGAATTTTGCATTAACTTATATAACTGTAAATTTTCCACTACTCCCTATTTAATGTTCTAGCTGCATCATTCTGTAACTTGAATCTATTAAAAACTGTATAACATTCTACCAAAGATGGTCTATAAAAGAAATGGAAATTTATTTTGAATAGTATTCCACTCCCGAAAGCTTTAGAGGTAAGTAGAAATGTCTCGGATTTTATTTGTTATTGATATTTAGATGTTTCTGTTTAACTTTTATTGTTCAGTTGATTAAATATACCATAACTCTTTTTTAAAGTTGCAGGAAAAAAACAGTAAGCACAGAGAATGGGAAACTAAAACAAGTGTGGAATATAATTTGAGGGCTGAGATTAATCATTATATTGCATTAGGAATGCTTTAGAGGTGATACCGGGTGAAATCTCCACGATTCACAAGGGTCTTTCGTTTCTCCTCATTTAGAAAATTTGTCTTGTTATTAAATATATTTATTCCTTTTCTTCTAATTAAAAAGTAATATTAAAGGAATATTCAAACCAAAAATTTTTTAAAAAGAAAAGAGGAACTATATGAATCCGAGAACTTCTTTAACAGCAATGGAGACACTGTAATAGGTCACTTCTTCCTGTCCTAGGAGAAGCGGCGCTTCGGAGGGGACAGGCCCTCCCCGAGTTTTTTTCTTCCCCGGGTAGAGAGCGCTCGGTGGTCAAAGGTCCGGGAGGCTGGATTCAAAACAAACAAAAAAAATAAAAAGGGTGATAAAGACTTGCGTTAACTGGGGGTCAAAGGAGCGCAAGGGGTCCTTTTGCACTTCACCTTGGAGGAGGGGTGAAGAAGCAGGATAAGAAGGAGCCAAAATTCTTAACAAAGTCGCAAGGCCGCCGGGTCGCACGTTTCCAGGAACACGGTGGATAATCGAGGAAGGCGGGGGAAAACGGGGTAGGTACCCCTCGACTTCTTCAGCCCAAATTTCGAATTCCCTCCACTTTGCTCCGTCCTGTTTCTCCCCCCGCCCCCCATCCCCGCCCCAGCAGTCAATAAATTGGTCGAGCGCCCGGCCTACGCTCGTAGCCCCAGTTCCTTAAGTCTCCTAGACCCTCGAGAGAAAGACCACGTTTTCCGGGAGACAGGCATAGTGGGCTGTAAAAAAAACAAAAAAACAAAAATTTTTTTCTCCAGTGTCAAGTCTTCCTAGTAGAGAATCGGCTTGATTTCCCTCCACAGCCGAAGCAGAAGGCAAACAAAACAAAACAGAAACTCAAATAGCAACCCTCCTAAATCACTTAAGATCAGGTGCCAGAGTTCCGCGAGTAGAGCTGTTCTGGTGGTAAGGAGTAGGGACCGCGGGGAAGCGAGGGTCTGGGAACTAGGACGGAAGGCCCCTCGCTGGGGCGTGTCAGAGGAGGGGACAGGGAAGGGTGAAGCCGGACTGGGCTGCCAACCTCGGGCTGCGCGCGGGGCGCAAGGGCCCGGGGGACGAGTCCCGAGCGAGCCCGGTTTCCGATTTCCCACGGTCCGGGGCTCTGCCGGACATCCCTAACGACCTCCTTTCGACCCTCGGGCCCCCCCACCCATTAAAGAAAGAGGAAACGCGGCCCACTTCGGTCCGCGGCGGAAGCGCTGCCAAACGAATGAGTAAGTCAGGCGCGGGCACGGCACCTTGTTTACCCCACTCGGCGGCGCGCCCCTGCGGGCGCCTCGTTCGCAGACGGCGTCGGAGACGCTGAACCCGGGAGGCAGTCGGCCACGATTGGTCGGTGATAGGGAGGAGGACGCTGGGAGACAAGCGTTGCAGTGCCAGCTCTCTACCGCTAGATGCCGCTCCCTCCCAACAGGAGCTGAGCGCGGGTTCGTGGCCGACAGATGGCGCCTGCGCGTTCCATTCGCCTCCAAGTCGCCGAAGAGCGAACACCCCAAACAATCCCGAAGCGCCACCAAAAAAAAAAAAAAAAAAAAAAAGAAAAAAAAGAAAAAAAAAAAAGAAAAAAAAAACCCGCCGGATCCGACCGCCACTTTCAAAACCCCCCACCGCTCTAGAACCGCGGGAGCTTCCGTCCCTGAGTAGAATTCGAGGGTGTAAAGAAGAGGAAGGGGAAAATATCTTGTACCAGCCCAGGGGTGAAGAAGCCCCCGGCCTGAGAAAGAAGGAAGGAGGAGTGGGGGAGGCGAACAGTCTCGTTGCTGCCTCTGTGTACGCTGAGGGGGGAGGTAAGTTATAAAATGGCGGAGGCGAAGCTTCTAGAAGTTTGGAGGGGCACCCGGAGGGCGCGGGGCCCACTGTGAGGTGTGTATGGTTGAAATAGGGCGCGAGAGAGGAGTTGGGAGGGAAAGAGAATGGGCACTCTGTTGCCATTTAATTTCCCCTCTACTCCCTTTGCCCCCAAGCGGGGGCAGCCATGGAGCGGGTGGCTAAGTCAAGACGGGGAGAAGCCTCCCCGTCCCCGCGTAACCCCCAACCCTTCTTTCTGCCTTCTCCCCGCAAGTGGCTACCTCAACATTACCAAGGAACTTCCAGACCCCCTTCCTCCCTACCTCCTACTCCTAGAGTGGCTTTCTACTGCACGACTCTTCTTTTCGACTACCCTCGCTGAAGATTTTCTCTTCCTTCCCTCGCCCAACTCTCCCTCGGGGCCTCCACGGAGACCCCCCCCCCCCCAATGGGTGGCCCAAAATGGAGAACGCGGAGCAGCGCAAGATGGAGGCTCCGCTTCTCTGTGTAGCATTAGATTTAGGTGCCTTTTCTCCGGCAGGCTCTTAAGCCTGGGAGAGCCCAAACTGGAGGTGGGGTGGAGTGCGAGCCGTAGTCGGGGGAGGAAAGCCGGGGAGGCCGTGGCTGGGGTGGGGGAGAGCGCGGTATCGTGGTGAGGGGAAGGAAGAGAGCAAAATGGTGGTGCTGGGAACCTAGGGGGGAGGGGAGAAGCGGAGGCTCAGTTGTGTATATTTGGGCCTCGGACCGAGGGAGGCGAGGGAAAATCTACTCTGATCACACCCCTCCCTCGTGCCCCCTCCCTTCTCCCTTCCCCTCTTTCCTTTCCTCCCTCCCTTCGCTCCCTCCCTCTCTTCCTCCCTTCCTAGAGAGGGAACAACATTCATGTGACGGGCCCCTCTGCTTCTCCCCCGCCCCATCATCTCCAGCGCGTGGTGGGGGAACTGCTTGGGAAAGCGATTGGCATCGATCTCTCCATCCCTTCCGAGGCCCGACTTCGGTCAGTTTTCTTCGGGCAACAATTTTATAAATAGGCTGGGGTCTGGCGGTGTTGGCCCCCGCGTGCAGACCTTGCCCCGAAGGGGGCCCTGCCTGCCTGGCATGGGAGGAGGGGGGAAGGGCGGGAGTGGAAGGCTGTTTGTTGGGGGGTTTTGGCGCCACTTTTGTTTTAGTTTTAGTGCTGCTTTTCGTTCCCACCCCCACCCGCACTGTCTTTCTCAAGGCACGAACTGAGCTGATCCTTGCCCCAGGTAGGCAGCTTCTGCTTTTTCCCTCCACACTTTTATTCTTGCTTGGGGTTGACTTTCTTTTTTCTTCTCTCGCGTACCCAGTGATCTGTGGACGGCGATTTTAGCAGGAAAAGGGTCTGATGGGCCATGGGAGAGAGAAGGTGTGGGAAACAGCATCAAGTAGTTCCGCAAAACTTTGAGCCCCGTTCCCATTTTCTTCTGGCCTACATTCGTAAACGTATTGTTGATTTCTGCCTTTTTTTTTTTTTCCTCGTCGCGAGAAGGTCTTGTTTTGCCTTTAGTTTTTTATAAACCGCTGTACTTTCGACATTTAGTTTCCGCTCTCCCTTGGTGTATATGTCATTTTATTTTTAATTCTGAACTGTAATGGGTTTTGTCGTGAGATTTTTCGTGCTGCAGTGTTCAGCTTTAATTTTTAATATTGCATTAGTAGTTTCATCCGGTTTGTGAGACTTTCTCCTCCGTGGCCTAGAAATGTTTTATATGTTGTTGCCTACCACCCCTCCCTTCCCTCTCCCTCCGCCTTTCTCTTGGATGTAGTTTCTTAATTGAGGGTCATGGAGCTTGATTAAATGGTTATTTACAGTTTACACGGTATATCTATTAGAAACTTTTGATCTGTGGGATTAGGTTTAAGTAAACGAAAAGCTTGTGTTGCTTTGAAATGGTTCCTTAAAATGCGCGGGCCGCCCCCCCCCCCCCCCCCCCCGGTAAAGCCCCATCTTCCCCTAGTACTGGAGTGTAAATTCCATACCCCTTTTCTCCCACGGACCGCCGTATTTCACGGCAGCCACACCCTGTATTTGTCTCTGTGTATTGGACTCATTATCAGCTTAATTTAGTGACTCTTAAACCACCATGATGGGACTTGCTTAAGCACGAAGCTTCTTTTCCTGTTTAGTCCTAGTGGTTAGTGTCGAAAGAGGAATAATCGAGGTTTCTTGATGAAACCTTGTGCGGTCCAACCTCTGCCTTTTTTCTGTTGTCTTTTTTCCTACTCCGGGCTGTTGGCGGTGTCAGCACCGCTGCTGGGGGCGGGGGTGGAGGGGAGAAAGAGTCGGGTTACCGAAGTGCGTCATTCCTGGCTCTAGCAGGGCCTGCTCGGGAGCTGCTGGTGTTTGTTACTGTCCTCGCAGCACTTTCCTGCCAACCTTCTCTCTCTGCGTATTGGTTAGGAGCAAGAGCAGGAGGCGGTCTTCGAATTCTATCTGTAGCCTAGCGCGTTGCGTTTCAGGGTATATGTGAACTTAGTAAAAAAAAAAAAAAAAAAAAAAAACCGGCCCTGGAAAGTGGATACATTTCTGTTTAATGACATACAATTCAGGTAGTTTAGACTTGCTTTCATATATTTTCCAATGAACGATGGGGTTAATTTTGAACATTTTAAACCACTTACATTAAAATGCCTGGTTTTCTTTTTACATTGATATCAATCTATAATTAGGGATCAGAAGGACCAGTTAAGGCATAAGTGTTAAGCGGTTTTTCAAGTGGCTGAATTGTAATTTTATGACACATTATGTTAAATAGTCTCTTTTTTTTCATTTTGAGCCCAAGTGCTATATGAATGTAAGCTAATTGCAGATGTTTAAGTTCATTTTCATCACATATTCCTTTTTATCCTTGTGGATATAATTTTAAATATGCCCTTTGGATCTTATGGACTTTATTAAAATTCTTAAAGATGGCCATTTCTTTGTTTTTAACTGAATTCTTAAATTTTCTGCTTAACAAGTAGTTGTGTAGGGTGACAGTTACATTGCTTAATTCTTGATTTCTTGCTAGTCTTTGATACTTCCCTATCTTTGGGTTTTTGTCAGTGTTTTTACTGAGCACAGTGTCTTCTTATAATTCTTTTCTGAAGATAATAATTGGATAAGGGAGGGTGGGAGGTAGAGATGAAAAAAAAAATGGCCTTGAGTTGATTGTAGCTGGGTGATGACTACAGGAGAGCTCATTGTACTATTATTCTCTCTACTTTTTTGTGTGTACTTGAAAATGTCCATAATCAAACAAAAAAATTGAAAAAATTTCAAATTGTCTTGGAATTGTGGTGTGATGACATAAAGTTTATATTTACGTATCAGTTACTGCATGGAAAACTTGTCCTTGTATATAAATACTTACACAATGCCTGATATATAAACTTTGAAAAAAATACTTAAATTGAACCAATATAGAATAAGCAATATAAGTTCTTACAAATTGGCTGAACTTCAAATGTTTGTAACTTAGTCTGAATGTGGTCAACTTTTAGTTTCTTTTTTTAAGCCTTTGAAAACGGGGAAAATTCCATTCTCAAAGTTTTGTAAATTCTGCTTCTTGTCTATTTCATTAAGTTGGAGTTACAGTGAGTCAGTATGAAAGGGATTTACTATTAATAGGAGGGGCTTTGGCAGTTGCAATAAGTGACAGTGGAAGGGATTCGGGTGCCCTGGGGCGCATTCCTGGTAGGAAGATAGAGGTAGGAGTTGAATTCAGTTTCAGTATTTGGTGTTTAATGAATGGGTAGAGAAGAGGATTGGATAAGAAATGTACTTATTAGCCTTTCTTTCCCACTGTGAAATAACTAGCATTCCACGGTATCAGAGACTGGCAGTGGGGGTGGGGTGGGTTCTTTTTTTTTTTGGTAACTGATACGAAAACAAATGTTTACTTATAAAATGAGTTAAATCCCACCTCTTTAAGGATTTGGTGTTGTAGTTAAAAGTTGATATGTAAAATATTCTAATGTGTTCTATAAAGGACATTCTGACCATTAACCATCAGCAGTAAAAGTGCATTGCAGTTAAAATAATCAGTTTCCACAATTAATATATATGTGAATTGTTCCTTCACTCTTTGAAGGTAAGTACCTTATTTTCTGCAGTTTTGTGTTGTTCAGTGTCAGGCTTTTTACCCCATGAGATGTAGTTTTGAATATATGTCAAAATTCTAAAGGGAATCCAAAATAATAGATATTTAATTTTTGTGTTGGGTGAAGTGTGTTCCCTCATCATTATTAAAGCAAAATTCCACCCTACTCTAGGAACAGATATCTCATAACTGTTAATATTAGTCTGTATATTCATATTTAGCATTTTAGCTTTAGAAGAATGTTATGAGAAGACATTACATATTTTGAATTCTTATTTGTATGCAAATCTTAAGTAGATGATGAGGATTGTGGCTTCAGATTTATTGTGGCAAGGTAACAGTTAAACTATTAAGCCAACAGATTATGAGTTAGGAAACTTTGAAGTCTGTTTAGTTAGGATTTTTTTTTTTAAAGTTCACACACTCCAGATTTTAATGAGATTAAATCCTACATTTTTCATTATTTTCTTTTTCAATCTTGCCTTGCTGACTGGTGGTTGTCTGAGGACCTGTATATTAAAATGGGTAGGGAAGGGTGGGGAGCAGGCTCAGGCTCAAATAAATTATCTTTCGGGAATATAGTGTTAGATGTGAAAATATGCCTTGGACAGTTTAGTGCTTAATATTCTGCATGTTTAACTGATGCCACCCACAGTCATGTGTGGGAAGGGAGTAAACAGTGAATAGCGTATTCTTTTTGCTTTTGGTTCTTTATAATAGGTGGAAGACTCCAGATTTTGATGGCTGCAAGCTAACTTTTGAGTTTAAAATTTACATTAAGTGGACACAATGATCTGTTCATTTTATCTTAGCAGGATAATGTTCACATCTCTTTAATGTGGTGACTTTTGTGCCTCACATGTTCAAAAAAACCAACCTGGTCTTGTATCAGCATTTTGAAATTGCTATTAGTAGATTATTCAGATACTTGAAATGACAGTTATTGTACAGTGGAGCACTAGTGTATACCTATTTTGGAAGTTGGGAACCTTAGCAAAGGAAAGGGATAGTCCCAGTTAGCTAAGGGTATCAGTATATACTGAAATGTGATTAGTTACTGGAGAATAAAGAAGAAACTTGAATGATTTAGGCTATTTTAAAACTTCTGTACGTTTTCCTTTTGCAGTTTTCTACATTTGTTCCATGCATAGGACTTTTAATTTGTGGTTCAGTGCTGTCCCTGTATAATATTTTCTCTGTATCTCTGGCTGTCATGAGTGGTGGTTATTGCATGTTCTTTCTGTTTGGTGAAGATAATGTGAGAAAACAAAATTGTCAGTTAGATTTTTTTTTTTTTTACATATCCTGAGCTGCCTACTTTGCATTTAATCGAACCAAATTTTATATTTCTTCAGTGTAAGTGGTATTGCTTGTGGAGTTTTGAATATGTGCATTATAGAAAACAAACTACATCTCTTTAGCAGCTGTGGTAATCTGCTACCTGAACTGGGTTCCTAATGTATGCTTGATATAGTTCTCTCTTTGATACAAACCAGAAGAAAACAAGAAGTCCTTGCATATGGTTTGTCAGGAGATTATTGAAATTGTTTTATACTCCCCATTCCTCCAAAGGAATGGGTGAATAATGTTAATGCTGTTTCTTAAAAATTTTTTAATTGGAAAATACATTACTAGGATTGATGAGACCAACTAGAGAGATTACTGTAAGCTCTGAATAATCTAGGGTACACTCAAAGGTAAAATTCCTTTTTAATGTCTTACTGTTGTTAAAGGGAAAAAGAGTAAGTCCTGTTTACACTTTTTGCATGCATAACATTGGTGTAATGGGATTTGTTCTATAACTTGTTGAATCCTGAGATATTCTAAGAAATAATTTAGTTTGCGTTCCTTTTGAATACCAATAACTGTTTCAACTTTATTTTTGTTTTAACATTTTTAATTTAATTTTCTATACCTTGCAAGATAGGTGGTTATTGTCATTTTACAGATGGGGAAATTGAGACTCAGAATAAATGACTTGTCACATGATAATAATTGATGGTTTGAATTCAGACCCAAATTAATTTGGCCTCAAAACCTTGGCACTCTTTTTTTTTTTTTTTTTTTTTTATTAATGCTCATTAGTTTCCCTTAAGTAAGTGGTTTCAGTGTTGGGTTATCTATCACCACAAAGCGTGTGTCATTTTAATATGGTAAAATGAAGATTTTTTTCATGTGTAGTGCAAGGTAAATACAGATGTTTTACACAGGGTTAGATGAGTTGCTGCCTAATGAAAAGTGTAAACTTTGTTTTACACTAAAAGATTAGTTGAAATAAATCTGAGCTTTGTTTTTCTTGCATGTGCTCATTATACAGAAGTTTGTGTGATAATATGATGAATTGTGTTCTTGATTTTTTTGGGGGGGTGGTCTTGCTATGGTAGATAGAGTGGTTTCACTGAATTTTTTCCGTGTGTAATTTATGTTCTATACAGGCTAAGTGTGTCTGAGCGTAGTTCCCCAGTCTTTCAGCTTGTTTATTGAGCAGTTAGATTTGAAATAAAAATGTATTTTTATAAATAAAAATGACTTTTATAATTCACTGCTCTGAGTGATTCTGTAAGGGGAATTTGTTGTTAGTTAATGGTACCTTAAAAATAATTCTCTTCCCTTGTGTTAGTATTTCTGCTTGCTTCTAATTGCTATTCTAGTTCATCTTTTGACTTTATTAAATTTTCTTGTTCTAATTTGTATAGGTAATAGTTAATATCGGTGTCTTTGATCATTAGTAGGTTCATTAGTGATCAGTGACAGGAATCCTGGTCTCAGCTTTGTTTTTCCTCTCTCCTTTCTGCTTCTCATAAACTACAATTAGAACTTTTCTTACCTGAAGGACTGCTAGATGTTGGATAGCTGGCCTACAGTAAATTAGTGGAGATGAAGTAAAACAATGTATAGTGCTTTTCATAGCCATGAGTCAAATTTATATATTTTATGTTAATTGTTCCCTTAAGCTTCATTCTGTGGGAGATAATTTTTCCAGTGATGCAGTCTTCTTCTACCCCAGATTCTTTGTTCAATATTGAGTCTTTTCATCTATGTTTACCTCTTTGTACTCCCAAGAATAACAAGACCCTGGTGTTCTACAACAGGATTATGCCCCAAGGCATCCATTGTATGTAATGAATTAGTTTCTCTCCTTTGTATCTGGCAAGATACTAGTTTTGTGCCATTCTTGGGGGAATTCAGGAAATGGTCATTCAAATAATTTTGAGTTTTGTGGTTAATCAACATTGTGGAACCCTGGATGAGAAGGGCTGCAGAATATTAAGGACCTTGGTTTGGTTCTAAACAGAGTTCTACTTTTTTTTTTTTTAAAAATTATTT
>NC_081575.1:26371484-26385047 GCF_022355385.1 Mustela nigripes | reverse complement strand
GCAGAGGCTTTAACCCACTGAGCCACCCAGGTGCCCCCAGAGTTTTACTTTTCAGTTACTTTCCTGTCAGTAACCTTAATATAGCCTCTACTAAAATTTATGTATAATAAAATATGAATGCAATTGATAATATTGCCATCTCAGGATAAATTGGTTAGTGTTGACTGCAAGCAGTTAGTGCTACTTAGTTGTTTCAGAAAATTGAATGTGGGAAGTTAAATGCATAATTCATTTGTAAAAAATATTGTAGAAATTCTGTTCATTATGTGGTTCAAAATTTTTTATAAAAAGTATTTGACAGTAAAAAAAGAAGTATTTGACAGTGACTAACATTAGCAATAGTTAACACTAACTGAACTCTTACTCTCCATCAGACACTGTTAAAATGCTTTACATGTATTACCTCACTTAATCTTCATGACCTTGTTACCCATTACCATATGATTTTATTGCTCAAACCAGGATACTTTTGCGCATGAAAGGGGACACTAACTAGATGGCATTCTGGGGTAATAGCATAAACTGGAACTGTCCCAGAGAAATTGGGTGTATGATGTCCCTGATTAATACTCCATTTTCCGGGAGGAATCTAAGGTACAGGGAAGCCGAGTACCTTGCCTAATTAGTAAGTGATAGTAGGGGATTCACAGCCTCTACAGTTTATTCAAACGTGAAAGTGATTTAAATGACTTTAAACAGCCATGTTCTGAGAGTTCATTTTTACTCCTGGGGGAATTTCTGTTGGTGTGGGGTTGATTGCAAAAGACAAGAGACAGTTTTAAAAATTCTTCCTAGTAGAATTTCCAGTTGTCTTTTTTCAAGTGACTATTGGACTTTTGAGTGACTGTTGAAAAACAACTTCTGAGGTCCACTGAAATAAAAAAAAAGAAAAGCCAAGATAACTACTTTGACTGTTTAAGCTGTGTTTTTCTTATGTATTATTCAGACTCCCCTTACTGTTTTCTTGGGAGGAAATGTTAAAAATCTGTGCTGTTTATTGGGGGTTCTTCTGAGAAGAAAGCTGAAAGAGAAATAATTTTGTGACTGGGGAGAAGTGGTGTTAGAAAGAAAAAGGTAGTTTAGAGACTTATTTCAGGTTAAACTGATCCTGTAACATAATTTGAGAGGTACGTCTTATAGACATTGAGTTACCATTTCTTTTATTTATTATTTTATTTAAAGGTTTTTATTTGACAGATGACAGAGAGTGCGAGCCCTCGCGACAGAGAGAGCTCAAGCAGGGGGAGTGGCAGAGGGAGAGGCAGGCTTGAGTGGGAGCCGGATGGGGTGGGGCTTGATCCCAGGATCCTGAGATCAAGACCTGAGCTGAAGGCAGCTGCTTAACGGACTGAGCCACCCCTGGAGCCCCTGAAGTGTCATCATAAAATCAATACTTTATTTTTGGGTGACTTTTGTAGTTGGCTTCTGTTTATATTTGTGACACATCTCATCCCCCCAAAATGATTACTGTAGGTTAATTCAAACAGAGAAATAATTTTAGCATAATCTCAGATTATACTATATTGTAAACTAGGATTTCCACCCCCCCTTTTTTTAGTGGGGGTAATTGTTAGCTGATCTTTTGTTTAAAAATTATTTTTTTAAGATTTTATTTATTCAAGAGAAAGAGCGAGCACAACGGGGGAGTGGCAGAGGGTAAAGGAGAAGCAGGCTCCCCACAGTGCAAGGAACTAGACATAGGGCTCTACTTGGGGCTTGGTCCCAGGACCCCGGGATCATGACTTGAGTGGGAAGGCAGACGCTTAACTGACTGAGCCAACCAGGCGCCCCGGTAGAGAGCTGATGTTAACTTGGCTGTTTTTTGGCCATTTTAATAGTTCGTTGAGGAATTTTTGTATTTTTTTTTTAATCCCTTAGCTAGTTCACTTTTGGAGGTTTTGTTCGTGTCAATATTTTACAAACAACTGCAAGGTTATTAAGTGGGTCTACCTAATTTTGCAAGTCTTTTCTTTAGTTCATTAAATCCATCATGAAAGTGGCCTACCATATTTGTGGGCCACATAGTCACTGATAGACAAAAGGTTATTTTTTGTGGATTTGGTTTATTATATGAAATTAATACAGTTGGGACTTTATTTATTTATTTAAAAGATTTTATTTATTTTTAAAGAGAGAGAGCCTAGGGGTAGAGGGAGAGAGAGAAACTCATGCAGAATCCCCAGTGAGTGGGGTTCAGTCCCACGACCGTGAGATCATGACCTGAGCAGAAACCAAGAGTCTGATGCTCAACTGACTGTGCCACCCAGGAGCCCCTACAGTTGGTATTTTAAAAAGCTGTTGCTTGTTTTTAATCTAGGACTGCTCCTCGGTTAGCCTGCTTCTCCCTCTCCCTCTGCCTGCCTGCCACTCCCCCTGCTTGTGCGCTTGCACTCTCTCTGTGTCAAATAAATAAAAAAAACCCACCAAACACTACATACAGGGATTACTGTATATTAAAGAATATTAGGCTAAAACCAGTAGCCATCAATGCAGTTGTTTTTGATATGGTGTCCTTAATTTGAGATTAATGACAAGAATTTTTTTTTTAAGATTTTAGTGGGGCTTGAACTTACAACCCCAAGATCAAGAGTCACATGCTCTACTGACTGAGCCAGCCAGGTGCACCTGGTGACCTTTTTTTTCTAGTTTTTATTTTTTTGTCAGAGAGAGAGAGGGAAAGCAGGGGAAGCAGCAGGCAGAAGGAAAAGCAGGCTCTCTGTTGAGCGGGGAGCCTGATGTGGGGCTGGTTCCTAGGACCCAGGATCATGACCTGAGCTGAAGGCAGAGGCTTAACCCACTGAGCCACCCAGGTGCCCCGGTGACAAGTATTCTTTATTTTAAAGATTTTATTTATTTATTTGACAGAGAGATTGCAAGTAGGCAGAGAGGCAGCAGAGAGAGAGAGAGCCGGAAGCAGGACTTGATCCTAGGACTCTGAGGACTCTGAGATCACGGCCTGAGCCGAGCTGAAGGCAGAGGATTAACCCACTGAGCCACCCAGGCGCCCTTTATCTCACTTTCTAAATGCTTGCTTTTAAATAGGAATTTTGGAGTGCCTGGCTGGGTCAGTTGGAAGAGCATGCAACTCTTAATTTCAGGATTTTGAGTTCAGGCCCCATATGGATGGGTGTAGAGATTACTTAAAAATAAACTTAAAAATAGGGATTTGAAGTTAAATGTGTTTGTGTGTTTAACTTTTTGACTTTGAATTCTTTATTAGAATGTTAGCTTAAAGTGTCTTTGTAGCAGTATATGATATTAAATTCATTCTCTGTATATGATCTATATAATGACTTAGTTTTGATATATTTGAAGTATTTCCATTTCAGAATGGGGATATATGATATCCTCTTTTCTTGGATCTCTAATCTTTTCCCCTTTTTTTAAAAGCAAGAAGAGGGCGCCTGGGTGGCTCAGTGGGTTAAGCCGCTGCCTTCGGCTCAGGTCGTGATCTCAGAGTCCTGGGATCGAGTCCCACATCGGGCTCTCTGCTCAGCGGAGAGCCTGCTTCCCTCTCTCTCTCTCTCTGCCTGCCTCTCTGCCTACTTGTGATTTCTCTCTGTCAAATAAATAAATAAAATCTTTAAAAAAAAAAAAAAAAAAAAAAAAAAAAAATAAAAGCAAGAAGAATTTTTCCACACTCACTGATGTGTCTACTGCCACAAAGAACATGGTTAATATTCTCATACTAAAAAAGGTCTTTTTTGTGGTTTAAAGAAATAGTATTAAAGATAGTTAGGAACATGAACCTTTGAGAATTTCCCTTTTACACTAAAGAAATAGAGAAAATGTAGGAAATATTAGCAAAGCCATAATATTTTTCTTTTGGGATCTATCCCTCTCTGTTTCCACTACTCATTCAGGCCAAAAGACATTCCTCAGACTTTATTCCTGGCAGGAGAATTGAGGAAGTGGTGGTAGCCATGGTTGGCAGGGAAGCTGAAGCATGAAGGTATGTTTTTGAAAAGCAAATTTGTCAATGACAAATGGATTTTTCCAGCTCTGTGTATATGTACTTTTTTGAGTTTTGATTAAATATCAATGCATAAAGTGAGCAATTCATTGAGGAATATTCAGTAGTTGCATTCATATCTAGGTGTTCAAAATGTACTTGCAAAATTTCAGAGGGATTATTTGGACAATACGGGATTATATTAGAAAAAATTCCTTTTTTTAAAAAAAATTATTTACTTATTTGTCAGAGAATGAGAGAGAGAGTATGCACAAGCAGGCAGAGTGGCAGGCAGAGGCAGAGAGAGAAGCAGGCTCCCTGCTGAGCAAGGAGCCCAATGCAGGACAGGATCCCAGGATCCTGGGATCATGCCCTGAGCCGAAGGCAGCAGCTTAACTGACTGAGCCACCCAGGAGTTCCAGAA
Source organism: Mustela nigripes (assembly GCF_022355385.1). Classification (NCBI taxonomy): domain Eukaryota; kingdom Metazoa; phylum Chordata; class Mammalia; order Carnivora; family Mustelidae; genus Mustela; species Mustela nigripes. The sequence continues at coordinate 26,380,671 of NC_081575.1, read as the reverse complement.
AAAATTCCTTTTTTAAAAAAAGATTTTATTTATTTATTTGATAGAGATAGCACAAGTGGGCAGAGTGGCAGGCAGAGGGAGAGGAAGAAACAGGCTTGAGCAGGGAGCTGGATGGGGTGGGGCTTGATCGCAGGACCCTGGGATCATGACCTGAGCTGAAGGTAACTGGTTCACTAACTGAGCCACCCAGGTGCCCCTAGAAAAAAAATTCTTCAGTGAGGAATTATTTCCTAAACTTCTGAAGTTAGGCTGAAACGCAGGCATCCAGGTTGCTGCATGAGAACAGCAAGTCTAACATGAGAGGTAACTATTTGAGTGTGTGTATAAATATATAGTGCTTAAGTGTACAGTATTGGTGAATATTCACATTTATTTCTTACAAGTAAATTATTAACTTCTTCAGACTGGGAATTGTATTTTTATCTAATTTTGAATTCTTGTGTCATGTGGTATGTTATACAGATTCTTAAATGATAATTGAATTCAACCTTAGGTTTTCTAGAAATTTAACTCTGCATTATAATTACATTATTAATATTCATATTAAAGAACTGTGTGTTGGAAGAAAAGTAATTAATTTCCTCTAGTTGGCTTTGCAGTGAAGGTGAACTTTATAGGATATCATTTACAGCATCTACTAGATGGCAAGTTGTAGTACTTTTCTAACACTGACTTTTTTATTTCTTAAACAACCTTGTTATGTAGTTGGTGATATTTTCATTTACTGAAGTTCCAGAATGGTTAAGTGACTTGCCCAAGTTCACTCAGCTAGTAAGTGGCAGAGCCTACTTTTAAATCCAGTTTTACCCAAGTCTAACATACTTCTTTATGTGGTGATACACTGCCTCCCAGTGGGGTGATTTATAGATTTCTTAGTGATAACTTTTTTGGGGGGAAAGAAAATAAAAGATGATAATTGGGGCACTTGGCGGGCTCAGATGGTGGAACATGAGACTCGATCTCAGGGTCATGAGTTTAAGCCCCACATTGGCCACAGAGCTTACTTTAAAAAAAAGAGAGGGGCCTCTGGCTGGCTCAGCTGGTGGAGCATGCTACTCTTGATCTCAAGGTCACTGAGTTCAAGTTCTGTGTTGGGCATGGAGCCCGCATAAAAAATAAATACAGATTTTTTAAAAATGGAGACAATAATCCAAAATTGTTGAGATCAAGGAGGAAGTTAAACTTCTCAAAGTAGTCCGAGGACTTTGGGCAATTAAGTAGGAGAAAGGCTTGTTTTTTCCTGCTCTGAGAATTAAAACACATTTTAAAAAATTTATTTTTATGTTTTAAAAGATTTTATTTATTTATTTGAGAGAGAGCATGAGCGGGGTTAGGAGTGGAGGGACATGCAGCTTCCACTCTGAGTGCAGAGCCTGACTCTGAGGGGCTTGATCTCATGACCCTGAGATGTGACCCAAGCTGAAATCAAGAGTCAGATACTTAACCAACTGAGCTACCCTGAATTTTTTTTTTTTTTATTCCAGCTTAATTAACATTCAGTGTTATATTAGTTTCGGGTGCATAGTATAGTGATTGAAAAAATTCTCTACATTACCCAGTGCCCATCACAATAGGTACTCTTAATCCCTTTCACCTAGGATTTCACCTGTCTCTTCACCCATTTCCCCTCTGGTAACCATCTATTTATTCTCTATATTTAAGAGTATGTTTTTTTGTTTGTCTCTTTTTTCTTCATTTGTTTTGTTTCTTAAATTTCATATATGAGTCGAATCATGGTATTTGTCTCTTTCTGACTGACTTCACTTAGGATTATATTCTCTGGATCCATCCATGTTGTTGGAAGTGGCAAGATTTCATTCTTTATGGTGCCTGGATGGCTCTTTCGTTAAATGTCTGCCTTAGACTCAGGTCACGATCCCAGGGTCCTGGGATCAAGCCCTGCATTAGGCTCCCTGCCCAGTGGGAAGCCTGCTTCTCCCTCTACCACTCCCCCTGCTTGTGTTCCCTCTCTCTGTCAAATAATTAAATAGAATCTTAAGAAAAGATTTCATTCTTTATGACTAATACTATATATATATATATATAAGTATATATATACATATGTGTGTGTATATATATGTATATACACACATACCGCATCTATCTTTTTTTGAAGATTTTTATTTTCTAAGTAATCTCTACACCCAACTTGGAGCTGAAACTTAAAACCCCCGACAGGAGTCGCATGCTGTACCGACTGAACCAGCCAAGCGCCCCTCCACTACATCTTTATCTGTTCACCTATTGTTGGACAGTTGGGTGCTTCCTTGTCTTGGCTATTAGAACTAATCCTGCAACAAACATAGGGGTGCATCTTTTCCAATTAGTGTTTTTGTATTATTTGGGTAAATACCCAGTAGTGGAATTACTGGATCATATGGCAGTTCTATTTTTAATTTTTCTGAGGAACCTCCATACTGTTTTCCTCAGTGGCTGCACCAGTTTGCATTCCTACAATCAGTGATCAAGGAAGGATTCATTTTTCTCCACATCCTTGATAACACTTGTTGTTTCGTGTGTGTGTGTGTGTGAAAGATTTTATTAATTTGAGAGAGTGAATGAGAATGAGCAAGAGGAAGAAAGAGAAGCAGACTCCCTACTAATCAGGGAGCCTGTTGTGGGGCTCCATCCCAGACCCTGAGATCATGACCTGAGCTGAGGGTAGACGTTTGACTGAGCCTCCCAGGTGTCCCTCTTGTATGTTTTTTTTTTTTTTTAAGTAAACTCTACTCCCATTGTGGGACTTGAACACACGATCCTTGAGATCAGGAGTTGCATGCTCTACTGACTGAACCTGCCAGGCACCCCATTTCTTGTGTTTTTGATTTTTAAAATTTTTTTTAAAGATTTTTATTTATTTGATAGAGAGATCATAAGAGGCAGAGAGGCAGGCAGAGGGGGAGGGGGAAGCAAGCTCCCCACTGAGCAGAGAGCCCTATGTGGGCCTTGATCCCAGGACCGCAGACCATGACCCAAGTCGAAGGCAGAGGCTCAACCCACTGAGCCACCCAGGTGCCCCTTGTGTTTTTGATTTTTTAAAGATTTTATTTATTTGAGAGAGCATGTGGGCATGTGCATTAAGGACTGCACGGCAGGAACAGGGGAAGGGGCAGAGGGAGAAGCGGACTCTGCCCAGCAGGGAGCCTTATGTGGAGGCTCAATCCTAGGACCCTGAGATCATGACTTGAGCTGAAGGCAGGTGCTTAACTATGAGGCATCCAGGCGCCCCTCTTCTTTTTAATTTTTTTTTTAATTTTTAAGATTTATTTGAGGGCGCCTGGGTGGCTCAGTTGTTAAGCAGCTGCCTTCAGCTCAGGTCATGATCCCAGGGTCCTGAGATCGAGGCCCACATTGGGCTCCCTGCTAGGTGGGAAGCCTGCTTCTCCCTCTCCCCCTGCTTGTGTTCCCTCTCTCTATGTCTCTCTCTGTCAAATAAATAAATAAAATCATTAAAAAACAAACAAAAAAAGATTTATTTGAGAGAATGAGTAGGGGTGAGGGACAGAATGAGAGGGAGAGAGAATCTCTCAGTCTGACTTGTGCTGAGATCCTCCTGTGGGGCTTGATCCCACAACCCAGAGACCTGAGCCAAAATCAAGAGTCCAGACACCTAACCTACTGAGCCACCCAGGCTCCCAGAAAGGTTTATTTCTACCAGTAGCTGATAAAGGATAAATCATTTTCAGTCTGAAGTTAGCATGTGATGTTTCATATTTTGTAGTAAGCATCAAGTAACACCTACAAGAGGGTTAGATGGGGGGAAGATGATAAAGTTTATTATATTCTGCCTTCCGTAATCCTCAGAAATAGGACATCTGAATTAATTTTTAGTAATTAGGGATACCTGGGTGGCTTGGTCAGTTGAGTGTCTGCCTTCAGCTTGGGTCATGATCCCAGGGTCCTGGGACTGAGTCCTGCATTGAGGACCTTGCTTGGTGGGGAGCCTGCTTCTCCCTTTGTCTGCTGCTCCCCCTGCTTGTGTGCTTGCTTGCTCTTTTGTTCTCTCTCAACAAATACATAAATAAAATCCCCCAAAAAAGAAAAAAACTTTAGTTTTTTTAAACTTGTTATACTATGAAGTAAAATGTTATCCAAAGCTTTGTTGGCATATAATCTCACTACTAGTGTTCCTACTAAAGGACAATAATACTAATAGGAGCATCTGTTCAGGTAAATTGTTTTGAGTCCAGGCAACATTAGGTCAATTTGTGGTGGTGGGTTTTTAAATTTTTTTTCATTTTCTCCTGTCTCCATTTTCTGCTGCTTTTCCACTTCCAGTAGCCTTGCAATTTCTAAAATTCTCCATGGGAAGTAGAAAGGTTTTGATAGTGATTTCCTTTTAAAAAATATTATGCTGTTACTACTAACATTGGATAACCAAATGCTAGACACTGAAATAGAAGTGATTTTAAAAAGTAACCCATTTACTTGGTGGCTCAGTTGTTGGGCATCTGTCTTTGGTTCGGGTGGTGGTCCTGGGATCAAAGAGCCTTGTTTTGGGCTCCCTGCTCAGCAGGAAGCCTGCTTCTTCTCTCCCTATCTCCTAGCCTGTGTTCCCTCTCTCTCACTGTCTCTCTCTCTGTCAAATAAATAAATTAAAAAAAAAAGTAACCTATTTAATCCTCCCAGCAGCCCTGTGAAGTAGGTACTATTATTATTTCCTGTTTATGGTTGAGGAAACAGAGGTGTGAGTAAATATGTAAAATTGTCCAAGGACACTTACCTAGGAAGTAGTGGAGCTTTGATGTGAACCCAGGCAGTTTGACTGTAGAGTCCATGTTCTTAATGCTGCTGATTAGTTGACAGTAATTTGAATGGTTTCATTATCTTGGCAGTATATTATTTTAAGTGCTGTCTTTAATTGTAGTGTGTGTTTGTTTAGGGGTCAGCAGAAGATTGGGCAAATTTTAGGGGTCAGCAGAAGATTGGGCAAATTTCTGATTCACAGGTTTCCCAGCTGTAAAATAGGCACGATCCCATCTACCTTATGTTACTAATTTTTAAATGATTTTATTTATTAGGGAGAGAAGAAGTAGGGTGTGGGGCAGAGGAGAGGGAGAAGCAGACTCTTCACTGAGCAGGGAGCCTGATGTGGGGCTCCATCTGGGACTCTGGGATCATGATCGAAGCTGAAGGCAGATGCTTAACTGACTGAGCCACCCAGGCACCTCTGTCTGCTTTATGTTATTATGGGGATTATTTGACAGTATTTTTTCTGAGCTGGACAATATGCTGAGGGTTTTGCCGGAATGATAGGTGCCCAGATAACTGTAATAGTCTCGGTTTTTGAATACATTCCATGTGTCAGATACTTGATGTAATATACTACCTTCTTATATGGTGTAGGGGATGTTATTTTTAAAAAATTATTTATTTATTTGACAGAGAGAGAGGGAACACAAGCAGGGGGAGTGGGTGAAGGAGAAGCAGGCTAAGTAAGAGTAGAGCAGGGAGCCCAGTGCGGGGCTGGATCCCAGGACTCTGGGATCATGACCCAAGTGGAAGGCAGATAGATGCTTAACGACTGAGCCACCCAGGCACCCTGCTGTAGGGAATGTTATATACTTAGTTTACAGGTTGGAAAACTGAGGCCGAAAGAAACAAATGGCTGGATTAATTTGCTTCCTACCTCAGGGCCTTTGTATTTGCTGTTCCCTCTGCCTGGCTTGGTTCCTCACTTATTCAGGACATTTTTTTTTTTTAAGTAATTAGCCTTTCAGCGAAGTATTTTTTGGTCATGTTATATAAAATAATATCCTTTGCCTTCAGCATGCACTTTCCTTCTTAACTCTGGTATTGTGAGACTCACTAGACTTTCTTTGCAAGCTGACCCTGAGTTAAACTGATTTACCCTTTTTAAAAAAAGATGTTATTTATTTATTTGTCAGAGAGAGAGAGAGAGGGGCCAAATAGGGGAAGCAGCAGGCAGGGGAAGAAGCAGGCTACTCACTGAGTGAGGAGCCTGAGATGGAGCTTGATCCTGGGACCCTGAGGTCCTGACCTGAGTCAGCTGAGCCACCCAGGAGTCCCATACTGATTTACTCTTAATGGACCAAGGTGGGCATTCTTGGGAATAGTGAACTGCTGTGGCATGTGCTTCAGCCTGTTTGGGGGTGGGAGTGGGGAGGTCACAAAGTCTTGTCTTACAGTTTTCAGAAGACTTTTCTCATGAATTGCCTTCAATCCAGGAAGAACATGTGCACTCAGCTTAGTTTCTAGGTACTGCGAAGCCTTTTATCTCTTAGTAGAGGTCTGACTTCCAGCTTTTTACTGTCTTAACTTTCAGTCCCCTCATTTTGCCTAAAGATTTGCTAATTGAGGTTTTATAGTGTGTTTGTAATGAACATAGTGTGGAGGTAGATGTGTAGGGAGTAGGCTTCAGACAGGAGGATTCTTAGCTTTGCCACTTACAAATTAGTAGAAAAAGACATACATACAGCATATGTATATGCAAATATACTTGCGTGTTTAAAACACTGCCATGTATTGAAACTTCAATAATGATGCTTTAGTTAATATTTTGATAGCACATTAAGTCATTATTTTATGATGTCCTGGAATGCATACCTCTTTCTTTGTTTCTACTTCTTGAAAATTTTCTTGTAATGATTAATGTAGTTGGAACACAGTAGTGATAATATTGTATGTGCTTTTGCATTTAAATGGCAGCTGATTTTGGAGAGGAGGTGAATTAGATCTTAGATACTTCAACCTTAAGCTGATGTTATGCAATCAGAGTTCAGTAGATAGAAGACCAGGAGATACATGTTAGAGATTCCTGTGCATAGAGTACGATGGCTTTTAGAGGGGAGAATTTATAAAAAGGATCAGAGGGTGTGGGTGAAAACTCGTTGTTGGACAGGAGAAAGAAGTAGGACCATTGGTAGAGAGTGGTCAGGGAGATAGGAGAAAATCTAGGAAAATGTAGAATAAAATCCCAAAGTGTCTACATTTGAAAAGAATCCAGGTGGCATGTTCTCTCCTCTGGGAGATGCTTTTAAATTATGTACAGTATAAAAACTATTTGTGGTTATGTCAAGCTGAAATTACAGCTGATAATAATCAGTGATTATCCTTATGTAGATTGTTTTCTTTGTAGCATCTCTTGGGAGTTGGGTTCTTCTTGCACACTGGATCCCAAGTTACCAAGAATAAGACTAAACTGGGAGGTGATCTAGGACAAAGGAGGGCATACCTGGCTTACTACTTTCTAAAAAGTCAAGTAAGAATTCATTGGAATTATTTTGTATGAAACATTTATGTTAGTTTGGATAATCAAAGAACTGATTATACTTAAATATGTGAGTGGTATTAGTACACTGCAATTTGATGTCCTCTGCAAAGCAGCTATGATAATTATGATTGGATTCGTTAGAGTCTTATTTTGAAAAGGAAAATTTTTTTTCTTTCTTCCCTCTGTACTTCTATGTGAAATAAAGTATATAGGTAACTTCAGTTTTCTTCAGGTTTTGTGGAAAAGTTATCTTGGGTAGAATAATACTGGACATGAGTATCTTACAAAATTTTCTCACTTTTCTGCTTCTTGGGATAATATTATGAAGAGAAATTACTGTTACCAATCTGGAAAACTACCCATAATTCTAATGCTTTTTTCATGCCAAAAATATTTATTTTTTAATTTTGGTAAACATAAAATTTTACCATTTTAAGTGTACTGAAAGTTCAGTGGCATTATTCATTGTGCAAACATTACCACCATCCATCTCCAGCATTGTTTCGTCCTCCCGTAATGAAACTCTGTACCCATTAAACAATTTCCTATCTCCCCTCTGCCCTCAAAACAGTCCCTGATAAACCAGTGTTCTCCTTTGTGTTTATGTATTTGACTATTCTAGGTACTTCATAAAAGAGGAAGCATAGAATGTATGTCCTTTTGGGACTGACTGACTTCACTTGACATAACTTTTTCAAGGTTCATCTATTTTGTAGGATGTGCCAGAATTTCCTTCCCTTTTAAGGCTGAATAATATTCTGTTGTATGTTTATAACACATTTTGTTCATTCATCCATGATGGACATTTGGGTTGCTTCCAACTTTTGGCTATTGTGAAGAATGTTGCTATGAATATGGGTGTACTAACACCTTTTTGAGTCCCTACTTTCAATTCTTTTGTGTATACCCAGAAGTATAATTGCTGCACAAATATTTGAGTGTCTAGTATGTGGCAGGCACTGTACTAAGCATTGGAGATCAAGCAATGACCTGTCCCCTGCCCTCAAAGAATTTAATTTGCTGGGGGTAAAAGGTATTAAATAAGCAGTTACAATTAAGTATGTTAAATGTTACAAAAGGGAAGTACAGAGTGCCATGTATTTGTTTTATATGGTTGTAATGTATATATTGTTAGAAGAATACAAAACAGCAAATGCTTTTCCATATTCTAGTATAATCCCCTGCAGTACCCTACTTCCTGCACCACTGCATGGAAATCTTTTCTGCTTTTTTTCACATTTAAAAAGTTAATGTCTTAAATTATGTTAATGAGGTTACTTTTGGAAAGCACTTGAGGATGGGACTCGTTTGTTGCTGGTGGTGCCAACTCTGTGAGGAGTGGGAAGAGGGGCTAGAGATGGAATCCAGTCACCATTGGCCAACGATTTAGTCCATCACGCTTCTGTAATGAGGCCTCCATTAAGACACCAAAGATGGGGCGCATGGGTGGCTCAGTGCGTTAAGTGGCTGCCTTTGGCTCAGGTCATGATCTCAAGGGTCCTGGGATCGAGCCCCACGTCGCCCTCCCTGCTAGGCAGGAAGCCTGCTTCTCCCTCTTCCTCTGTCTGCTGCTCTGCCTACTTGTGCTCTCTCTCCATCTTTCTAATAAATAAATAAATAAAATCTTAAAAAAAAAAAACAAAAAACAAAGGGTTCCAAGAACTTTCAGGTTGGTGAACACCTAGAGATATGGGGAGTGCTGAGCTCTGAGTAGGCAGGTAAACTTCGTGTCGTTTCTCTGTACCTTGCTTTTTATTTTGTCTCTTCCATCTAGCTGTTTTGAGAATTACATTCTTTTTTTTTTTTAAGATCTTATTTATTTATTTGACAGAAAGAGATCACAAGTAGGCAGAGAGGCAGCCAGAGAGAGAGAGAGAGAGAGGGAAGCAGGCTCCCTGCTGAGCAGAGAGCCCGATGCGGGACTCGATCCCAGGACCCTGAGATCATGACCTG
>NC_081575.1:26352791-26371384 GCF_022355385.1 Mustela nigripes | reverse complement strand
TGAATGGAAGCAGGCTCCCTGCTGAGCAGAGAGCCCGATGCGGGACTCGATCCCAGGACCCTGAGATCATGACCTGAGCCGAAGGCAGCGGCTTAACCCACTGAGCCACCCAGGTGCCCCGAGAATTACATTCTTTTATAATAAACCGGGGAAGGGTTTCTCTGAGTTCTGTGAGTAAAAGGTTTCTCTGAGTTCTGTGAGCTGCTATAACAAGTTAATTGAACCTGAGGAGAGGGTCCTAGGAAGTTCTCACTTACAGCTGTTTAGTTAGAAGTACAGGTGACAACTTGAATTTGCAAACGTCCTGTGAAGTCCTGGGAGGCAGTAATGGGAATCTGCATTTTGTAGCTCATGGTCAGATGCACAGGGTTTGCAACTGGTGGCAGAAGGTGATGGTGGAGAGGGCAGTCCTGTAGGACTCAATGCTTAACCTGTGGAATCTGATGCTATCTTGAGGTACATAGTGTCAGAATTGAGTTAAATTGTAGGACACGGAGCTGGTGACTGGAGAATTACTTGGTGCTCTTTGGGAAGAAAAACACATTGGAATTCGGTCTCAGAGCCAGTTGATCTGTACATATGTTTGTCTTAAAAAAATTATTTGAGGGCGCCTGGGTGGCTCAGTGGGTTAAGCCGCTGCCTTCTGCTCAGGTCATGATCTCAGGGTCCTGGGATCGAGTCCCACATTGGGCTCTCTGCTCAGCAGGGAGCCTGCTTCCTTCTCTCACTCTCTATCTGCCTGCCTCTCTGCCTACTTGTGATCTCTGTCTGTCAAATAAGTAAAATCTTAAAAAAAAATTATTTGAGTTATAGTTGACATAAAATATTACATTTATTTTAGGTGTGCAACATAATGGAGCTTTTGCCTTTTTTTGTGCCATGCCATGAACTACCTAATAATTTTCTTGCTGTACGTTTGTGTGTCTCTTCCCTCTGTTTTAGATTGGAGGCACTGCTTCTGTGAGTAGTTCTGTGGTTTTTCTTTCCCCTAATTATGTCCAGCAGTGGGATAATGCTGTCAGTCAGCACGAACTTTTTAAAGCTCTAAGTAACTAAAGATTTATTATTTTCCAATAGGATTGTACCCACCTAACAGAGCCACTGTAGCGGTGATGTATGTTAACTACACTATCCCTGCTTTGGAGATGTTATTTTAAGCAGTTTAAAAAAAATTACTTATTTATTTGACAGACAGAGATCACAAGTAGGCAGAGAGGCAGGCAGAGAGAGAGGGGGAAGTAGGCTCCCCGCTGAGCAGAGAGCCAGACATGGGGCTCAATCCCAGGACCCTGGGATCATGACCTGAGCCGAAGGCAGAGGCTTTAACCCACTGAACCACCCAGGCGCCCCTATTTTAAGCAGTTTTGCCAGTGATATCTCACATGCCTTTCATTTGGGTTTCTGTATTAGCTAGAAGGAACATTTCCTCTTATTTTTGAGCAAGGTATTTTGAATGTGACCGACAACATGTAAGTTTAACCTGAGGGCCTTTTAATTATGAGTATGTAATAGTTTTCAGGTTAATCACTGGTAGTAATGGTTTTTAGTATTAAGTAGATATCTAATTATTTTAAATTGGATCTGTGTATTATTTTGTAATGTCTATTCACTTTGTGTTTCTAGTTCATTTCAATATACAAGTAGCAGTTACTTAGGAAACCTTCAGTAATCTATCCATCCTCTTGTCTAGCCCAGTAGTGCTAAGTTGCATTCAGCGGACAGTTTGTAGATAAGCCGTGTTAAGTGTTTTTTTTATTAATTTTTTAAAAAAGATTTTATTTATTTGACAGAGATCCCAAGTAGGCAGAGAGGCAGGCAGAGAGAGTGAGGGAGAAGCAGGCTTCCCCCTGAGCAGAGAGCCCGATGCGGGGCTCCATCCCAGGACCCCGATATCATGACCTGAGCCGAAGGCAGCGGCTTAACCCACTGAGCCACCCAGGCGCCCCCCATGAAGTGTTTTTTAAACAGAGTATGAGAACCAGGGGGAAAAGCCCAGATTTTTTTTTTTTTTTTTTTTTACTGCAGTGTAATCTTTTTAGCAATGAAACCTACAGTGAAATTAAATTTTTATTAGCTCAGCCTGTTTCTTGATAGTAATGCTTATTTTTAGTCATGAGCAGGGTGGATAAAGTAAAATAGGTTGTTAGACATTCTTTCTTTTTTTAAGAATTTATTTATTTTTTTGAGAAAAGAGAGAGAGGGCACAGAAGTAGGGGGATGGGAGAGGGAGAAGTAGGCTTCCCACTGAGCAGGGAGCTCCATGTGGGCTTGATCCCAGGACCCTGGGATCATGACCTGAGCTGAAGGCAGATGGTTAATGAATGAGCCACCCAGGCGCCCCTAGACATTATTTTTAAAAAATTACATGATTGGTGGGGCGCCTGGGTGACTCAGTGGTTTAAGCCTCTGCCTTCGGCTCAGGTCATGATTTCAGGGTCCTGGGATTGAGCCCCGCATCGGGCTCTCTGCTTAGCGGGGAGCCTGCTCCCACGACCCTGCCTGCTTGTGATCGCTCTCTTTCTGTTATATAAGTAAATTAAGTCTTTAAAAAAAAATTACATGATTGGAGTGCCCGGGTGGCTCAGTGGGTGAAGCCTCTGCCTTTGGCTCAGGTCATGATCTCAGGGTCCTGGGATCGAGCCCTACATCGCATTGGGCTCTCTGTTCAGCAGGGAGCCTGCTTCCCTTTCTGTCTCTGCCTGCCTACTTGTGATCTCTCTCTTTCCGTCAAATAAATGAATAAAGTCTTCAAAAAAATTACATGATTAAAAAAATAATTACTTGATTGCATTTGTTAAAGGTTTTATTTATTTATTTGTCAGAGAGATTGAGCACAGGCAGACAGAGTGGCAGGCAGAGGCAGAGGGAGAAGCAGGCTCCCCGCTGAGCAGGGAGCCAGTTGTGGGACTTGATCCCAGGACGCCGGGATCATGACCTGAGCCGAAGGCAGCCGCCTAACCAAATGAGAGCCACCCAGGTGTCCCTACTTGATTGCATTTATGGTTATGTCAGGTGGTAGTCCATTGACTACTTCTAGGAAGAAAGTCCATAGATTCCCTGTTGAGATTTTGTCAGTGCTAAGGCATTGTGAAACCAGTGGAAAAAGATACCATTCTTCCTTCAGGATATCTGAGAATGTTCTGGACTATCTAACTTTCGAGTAATTAAAGATGCACTGGCAACTAAAAAAAAAAAAGATATTTATTTATTTATTTAGAGAGTGCGAGTAGGGGGAGGGATAACAGAAGGAAAGGGAAAGAGAATCTGAGGCCGACTCCACGCTAAGCACAGAGAGCCTGACATGGGACTTGATCCCAAGACCCTGGGATTATGACCTGAGCCAAAGGCAGACACTTACCTGACTGAGCCACCCAGGTGCCCCAACTTTTTTTTTTTAAAGTAAGCTCTACATCCATTGTGGGTCTTGAACTCACAAACCTTGAGATCAAGAATTGCATGCTCTATGGAATGAACCAGCCAGGGGCCCCTACAGTAGTAACTTTGTAGTGAAAGTTTTCAAGTCCGGAAGAGAAGTTCAGGGTAAATGGAAATACAGAGTACTTAATTTTCAAACATTCTATAGATTGATTTACTTTAGTTAGGAACACAAGTTGTATTGATAAAAAATAAAAAATATTAAAAAATTGTATTTATAGCTTTAGTTAAAATGATTATACGTGTACATGTGATATAATTTTTTTTAAAGATTTTATTTATTTATTTGTCAGAGAGAGAGCGAGCGAGAGCGAGCACAGGCAGACAGAGTGGAAGGCAGAGTCAGAGGGAGAAGCAGGCTCCCTGCGGAGCAAGGAGCCCGATGTGGGACTCGATCCCAGGACGCTGGGATCATGACCTGAGCCGAAGGCAGCTGCTTAACCAACTGAGCCACCCAGGTGTCCCTGTGATATGATTTTTAAGCGTAGTGGATGGAGCCCTTCTCCCCTCTCAACACAATCATCCTGTTTTATTTTCAAGGTAGCTTTTACCACTGCTTGGTATTTTCTTTCTTTGTGGTCTGTCTTTCCCTTACTAGAATTGAAGCACCATGGGAGTGGGGATTTTGTGGTTTAATGCTGTAACCTTGGTGGCTCTGACAGTACCTAGTGCCTAGTAGGTATTCACATATTTGTTGAGTGAATAACTTATTAAGTAATTTATCTGGATACTTGGGGTGCCTGGCTGACTCAGTTGGTAGAGCACGAGACTCCTGATCTCAGGGTCATGAGTTGAGCCCCACATTGGGTGTCTAGCCTACTTAAAAAATGATAGTAATTTATCTGGATACTGATTTAGTTATTTAGAAATTATTTAGAATTATTTAGAAATAAATTCAGTTTTAGTTATGAATGTAACTAAACTTAGGAACTTTTAGAAATCATTCAGGGTTTTTTGCTTTTTGTTTAAATCGTTTTGAGAAGTGGAAAAAGTTTTGAGATCTGAGGGGTTTGGGTTTGTCAGTATTACTATAGAATATGAGAAGTTAGAGGTAAGGTTAAAAAAGACCCTGGTCTCTAAAGTTCATTAAATAAATCTTGTGCTATATGTAACTATGTCTGAGAAAATTATCTGGATTATGACTTAGCATATTTTTTCTGATCATTTTTATCTTCACAAGTTAAGACAAGCTTTTACTCTTAAGCATCTGATTTGGTATATTTCCAAACTTACTTTCTTTTGCAAGTTGCAGAAAAGAAATCTGAAGCCAGTGAGAAAAGAATAGTTAGAAACTGTATTATTGTTAATGTATTATAGTTAGAAACTGTATTATCGCTTTTTTGCCACCATCTTGTAGGAGGATTGGGGTAGGGGAAGTATGTTTGCCTGCACTGTATTTTCCAGTGTTAAACGTATTACCTAATAGTAAATTCCAGATGTGCTGCTCGTTATGTGTGTTAATCAAGTGTAACAGTAGTGATGATTCCAGCATAGTTTTAGTGCATTGTAGAGTTTACATAGCACTTTTCACTTTGTCCTCGTAATAATCCTTTAGGGGGATGGAAGTCTTGTGGTGTTTAGGCGGTTACACAAAGGAGGAGTTAGCTTTTCAGAGGTGCCAAACACGGCTCAAGGTCACACAACTAAATGTGGTAAAATAAACTCTAGAACATGCATTTTTGTTTCCTGGTTCTGTGTTCCTTAGAACTATAGAATTTTAGATAAGGAGGAAGCTTTAATGACTCTTAATCTCATATATATAAATTGTGAAATAATTTAACATTACAAAGCTAATGTGCCAGGACTGCAATTCAGCTCTCCTCAGACTGGTTTTCTGTTGTTTCTAATCTTCCATGTCTCTGATCTTGCAAATGTATATGTTATTGAATGAATTGGCTGGCTGGTAACAAAGGTATTTGGGTTTCTTAATAGTTTTCTGGCTCGTGTGTATGCTTGTAATGGTTAATAGCTTCCTGAAATATTTGTATGTATTTTGAGGCATCTTGGAGTAGTAGAATATAAATCTTAGAGTTGTGCAAATTTAAGTTGGAATCTTGTGACTCCTTTTTTTAACTGTGTGACCTTGTGGAAATTACCTAACTTCTTTGTTTTTTCATCTGTAAAATGGGCAGGATATCACCTACGGTAAAATAATTAAAGATGTGTCTTATGTTACATTTCTGACATGTGAAATGTGCTCCATAATGTTAATATTTTACAAAATGTTACATTTGAAACTCACTTTTTGCAGTACAGAAAGGAACAGGTAAGATGAAAACAAATTTTGGGGCACCTGGCTGGTTCAGTTGGGAGAGCATGTGATGCTTGATCTTGGGGTTGTGGGGTCAAGCTCCACGTTGGGAATAGAGATTACTTAAATAAATAAAATTTAAAGATTAGAGAAAGCATTTATAGCAAATACGACCAAAGTTTTATATTACTTAGCATTTGTACAAATTGATATAAAAAACTATTCTGATCTTAAATGTTAGTGGATTTGAAGGTTTTAATAATATTACTACCATTTATTGAGTTTTATTAAGTGCCAGACACTAAGCGAAATGCTTGACAGCACTTTTAATCTTTAATCTTTTTAATCTTTAGGCAGTAGTAACTTTGGCAAAGTAGAGGTGAATGTTTCCTATTTTACAAATAGCCCAAAACTGTAGAAATGTACCTTGTCTGTAATCAAGAGCCCAAAAATAAATGTTGATCTACTTGGATCTAATAATGAGAAAATCAAGAATAATTTAACATAAGATCTATGTACAGGAAGCAGTGTTATAGTGAATATTGGGGTCAGTCTTAACATCTAACAATAAGTAAGTAGGTTACGGTACATCATATCTGGTGGAATTTCATGAAACCCTTAGTTTTTATTATGAATATTACAGAAATGGTAGAAGTGCATATACCAATGAAAAATTCTGCACTATTACCCATTCTGTGTTTATAGTTTTAAAGATACTTATTTATTTTAGAGTTTAGAAAGAGGGAGTGGTGAGCAGGGAGAGTAGCGAGGGGAGAAGGAGAGAAACTGACTCCCCCGACTCACTTTGATCCCATGACCCTGAGATCATGACCTGAGTTGAAATCAAGAGTCAGATCCTCAATGACTGAGCCACCCAAGCACCCCTATTTTGTGTTGATATTTTTGAAAAAAATTACACCTAAGCATCATGCATACATATATAGACAAAACCTGGGAAGAAAAATGAAAATAAGTGATTTATTAGGTAATAGATGCTGTGTTATTGTTCTGAGTTTCTTAAATGTAATTTTGTGAAAACCAACTCACATGCTTCCTGTGTAGTATGCATTGAAGGTCATTGCCCTTAAAATATTCAGGGGGTTTGACCTAGATGACATGGTCCGATATATTGTATCTTAATACTTTGAGGGGACTTGAATACTATGAACTACTGAATTTTTACTTTATTCTTCAAGTGGACTCTCAGCACACATTATCAGTCAACTATTGGATTTTACCATGGAATTTTAGTGTTATTCCTCTTGTTCTTGAAAATTACAGCCACAATAAGTAGACCTATATTATATAACCATTTTTCCCTTAATGAATTTGCAAATCTTCAGCTTCTTGGTGACATAAAAGAAGCATGCTTTAAGCCCAAGATATATGTCCCAATGCAGTATTATGAGGGAAACCATCCACTGTAATCTTCTATGCCCATTGCTTTTTGTGTAGCTTGTCAATCAGCAAAGCAAATACTTTACTGCCCTCTGCCTTTCAAATTACTTCATACATTTTTATGGTTGATATATTTTATGGTATTTGTGTTCTTTTCTGTTTCATTGCTTCCATAAAAAAGACTGGTTGAGGTGTTTTTTGACTCCTTTTCTATTCATCTGTGAGTACTGTAAGACACAGTGCATCATTGATTCTTGTATTTCTCACTTATATATGGATTTTAAAATAAGCTTGTTAGAGTTTCCCTATGTAAATAATATGATGGTCTTGGTGGTTTGAAAACTTACCAGGATACTTTTTCAGTTGTTCTGAGTTGTGTTCCAGTTGAGGGTATTGTTATATTGATATCCCTCCCCCCCCCCCCCCCTGCATGTGTGTGCTTTTGTACACACCTCTATCTGATTTGTTTGCTTCTTTTAAGATTTTATTTGTCAGAGAAAACACAAACAAGGGGAGCTGCAGGCAGAGGGAGAAGCAGTCTCCCTGCTGAGCAAGGAGCCCAATGCAGAACTCCATCCCAGGACCCTGGGATCCTGACCTAAGCTGAATGCAGATGCTTAACTCACTGAGCCACCCAGGTGTCCCTGATTTTTTTTTTTTAAATTTTAAAGATTTATTTTTCCATTTGAGGGAGCAAGTGACTGCTAACTTGCCTGCCTGAGTGTGTGTGTGTGGTGGGGTGTGGAAGGGTGGTAGAGGGAGAGAATCTCCAAGCTGACTCCCCACTGAGTGTGAAGCCCAAAGCAGGGCTGGATCCCCTAGCCCAGGAGGTCATGACCTCAGCCAAAATCAAATGTTGGGTGTTCAACTGACTGAGCCACCCAGGCACTCTGTCTGGTTTCTTTTTTATCTTTATTTTTAAATTTTATTTATTTATTTGATGGAAAGATCACAAGTAGGCAGAGCAGCAGGTAGAGAGACGGGAAGCAAGCTCCCCACTGAGCAGAGAGCTTGATGTGGGGCTTGATTTCAGGACCCTGAGATCATGACCTGAGCCCAAGGCAGAAACTTAACCCACTGAGCCACCCAGGTGCTCCTGATTTCTTTTTTAAACTAATACTCAGGGAATATGTCTGCAGGTGAAACCATTGAGAGTTCTCTGCATTCCTTGGAATGTTCGCTTTTCTTGTGTATTTTACACAGACATTGAAAGACTTACAGATTCTGCAGCATGGTTTTCATGTCTTCAGAGGATTTTTAAAATGTTTAACACAAACTACTCTGAAAGAAGGAATAACTGTATTATTACTTGTATAAAAATAATGATCACTACCCATGATAAATATTCAGTACAGAAGGGGTGTAATGTGAACAACCCAGTCCCTCCATTCCCAGTTTCAGAAGTAACCATTGCTAATAGTTTCTTTGTGTACTTATAGAAGATTTGTAAGCATAAAGAAATTTATCATATTTAGGGGCGGCTCCTTGGTGGCTCAGGGGGTTAAGCCTCTGCCTTTGGCTCGGGTCATGATCTCGGTCCTGGGATTGAGCCCCGCATAGGACTCTCTGCTCAGCAGGGGGCCTGCTTCCTCCTCCTCCTCTGCCTGCCTCTCTGCCTACTTGTGATCTTTCTCTCTGTTCAAATAAATAAATGAGATGTTTTTCAAAAATTGTATCATATTTATATGTATGGGTGTGTGGGATTCCTGGCTGGGTCATTTGATGGAGCATGCAACTTTTGATATCAGGGGTGTGAGTTTGAGCCCCACATTAGATAGAGAAATTACTTAAAAGTCTTGTAAAAAAAAGCTTAGGGTTGCCTGGGTGGCTCAGTCAGTTAAGCGTCCAGCTTTTGATTTCTTTTTCTTTAAAGATTTATTTATTTGACAGAAATCACAAGTAGACAAAGAGGCAGCCAGAGAGAGAGAGAGAGGGAAGCAGGCTCCCTGCTGAGCAGAGAGCCCGATGCGGGACTAGATCCCAGGACCCTGAGATCATGACCTGAGCCGAAGGCAGCGGCTTAATCCACTGAGCCACCCAGGCGCCCCCAGCTTTTGATTTCTGGTTAGGTCGTGATCTCAGGGTCGTGAGATTGAGCTCTGCGTTGGGCTCCATGCTCAGTGGGAACTCTTGCTTGCGATCTTCTCCACTCTTCCTCTGTCCCTCCACTCTCATGCATGTGTGCAAACACTCTCTCACTCTCTCTCAAATAAATAAAGCTTTAGAAAAAATTTTTAAAAAGCTTATATGTATTGTTCTGTAATTTGTTCTTTCCCCTTGACACATTTTATAATATCAGCACATATTTTAGCAATATATACTTCATATTTATGAATCTAATTATCCCCCATAGCTTTTAAAAATGTAGTTTTTTTTCTGGGAATACATGTAATTTAGTGTTTTTTTTTTCCCAGAAAAAGTGGTATTGTATTTTTTTTTATAATAAGTTGGCCTAGACAGTTCCTGTTGGGTGGGAAGTTCATGGGGATGTGATTTAGGGCATACTTTGTCAGAAAAACTTTGTATATGTATTATTAGTGGTGTCTTTTCAGAGTGATGAATTGTGTATAAGACTGACTTTTTTATTTTTTAAAGATTTTATTTATTTACTTGACAGAGAACACAGCAAGAGAGGGAACACAAGCAGGGGGAATGGGAGTGGGCTTCCCTCTGAGCAGGGAGCCCGATGAGGGGCTCGATATGGGGCTTGATCTCAGGACCCTGGGGTCACGACTGGAGCCAAAGGCAGACGCTCAATGACTGAGCCACTCAGGTGCCCCACGATTTCATAGTCTTAATGCAAAAAGTAGCTAAGGAAACAAAAACATAAATACAAGATCGTTATTGTAATGATGGAAACTTGTGTAAAGTATAGGAATAGAGAGAGGTAGTGATTTCCTGGGAGTCTAAAGGGAGTGTGCCTTAGAGGGGATGAGTAGTGATTGAGATTCAGTAGAAGTTTATCAGGGCATTCCAAACCAACCAACCTACTCCTTCTCTCCTCCTCTCTTACACGTTGTAGTAGTATCCAACTGATCTTAGTTCTCTTAACATACCATGCTGTGTGATGACTACATGATTCTTTGCTTGAGCTTTCTTTTTTTTTTCCTAAATATTTTATTTATTTATTTGACAGAGAGATTACAAGTAGGCAGAGAGGCAGGCAGAGAGAGAGGAAGGGAAGCAGGCCCCCTGCTGAGCAGAGAGCCCGATGTGGGACTCGATCCGAGGACCCTGAGATCATGACCTGAGCTGAAGGCAGTGGCTTAACCCACTGAGCCACCCAGGCGCCCCATTGCTTGAGCTTTCTAATGCCTGGAATATTCCTGCACCCACTTGCCAGCAGAACTGTATATGTCCTTCCAGATTTAGATTGGGGTCACATGGAAACCATATCTAAGCTCCTCTTTCCCAGTTAAGAGTTACTTCTCTGTGCCCTGGGGCTTCCTATGCATATTTATGCCAGTGTACTTTGATTGTACTTTATAGTGTAATTGCTTGTGTGGCACCTTCACTGTGAACTCATTTGAGGAGGATGACTTTGTTTTATTCATTTTCCCCAATATTTTATTATGAAAAATTTACAACATCCATAATTCTAGAGTGATCACCCATATGTCCATCACCTAGAGTCTATCTTTAACATTTTGCTATACTTGCTTTGCCACACCCATATGTCCATCACCTAGATTTGATCTTTAACATTTTGCTATACTTGCTTTGCCAATAACCATCCATCTAGCCATTGCTCCCTTCTATCCATTGTCATTGACCTTTTTTTTTTTTGATACATTTCAGAGTATGTTGCAGACATTAGTACCTTTCTATCCCTAAAGATGTCAGCATTATGGTCATTAAATGGAATTCATATTTTATTCATCTTCATCCTTTTTTTAAATTTTGAAAATTGTGCCTGTTATTTTTATCATCAGGGCTCTCAAAGTACTAGTATAGAGGTGCCTAGTATTTGAATTGAAATCCTTTATTTTGTACATTTAACTATAAATGTATTGCACTTGTAAGGAGTGATTCATTAAGGGCTGGAGTCGAGAGAATTTCATGGAGCAGGGATAATTACTATATTATTATTATTAGAATAATGTATTGTTTAAAGGCTGAACTAAATATTAGGTTAATAGAAAAGGGTAGTTAGGCAGTGGATTTGGTGATAGGGTGGGGAGGAATAACTAGGTTGAGAGGGTATCAGAAACTGATGTTAGAAGCTAGGGTTTTTTTTTTTTTCTTTTTTTTAAAGAAGCTAGGGTTTTTATTGGGCTTTAAAGAATGTTTCTAGGTTAAGTAGAAGAGGGTGTTTATAGCTATAGGCTGGAGAAACTGTACCTCTTGTGGAATAATGAGACAAGAATTGTAATTGCAGCCATAGGTTCAATTTCATTAATAAAAACATTAGTTTTTGGTTGTTGCAGGATCTCCTCAGGATTGGGAAGTGGCTTGATGGTGTTAAAATATGACAAGTGTGGGTGGCTCAGTGGGTTAAAGTCTCTGCTCAGGTCCTGATCCTAGAGTCCTGGGATCAGGCCCTGCATCAGGCTCTCTGCTCAGCGGGGAGCCTGCTTCCTTCTCTCTCTCTCTCTGCCTACTTGTGATCTGTCTGTCAAATAAATAAATAAAATCTTTAAAAAAATATGACAAGTACTAAAAGAGGTTATCTTGTATTTTTCTTAAACTCATAGTTAAAAAAATAAAAATAAACTTTATCTGATACTTTTCAATTAAGTAAACTTTTGTCTTGGGTTATTCAGACTTTCTAGAAAGTAGCAGTTCCTGGTGTTTCTATAGAATATAGAAATGGGAAAGAGGAAGAAGATTCCAGTGGCAAATTGAAGTCCATATGGAATAAAGTTTCTGGAGATTTTCAATCTTTGTTAACTTAAACTTGGGCAATATCTTCTAGAAAAGACCCATTTCCTTCTTGTGGTAAGAAGAGTGTGGTATGGTGACTACTGGTGGCTTAGACTCTGGGAAGCTTCTTAAGGACATTTTGGGGAAATGAATTGAGCTTGGGTTTCTGGCATTTGAGTGAATAAGGTTCAGATAATTAAGTGGCCCAAGGCAGGAAAGGGGAAGTGTGTTTCCTTCTCTTCCTAACTACTCTCGCCTTCTCTTGCCTCTAAAACTGGGTCATTCTGTATAATAGAGGCTGCAGATTCTATGGATTACAGCAGCTTTTCTTAAAGTGTGGTATGGACCTAGCTATGTAGGGGATTTATGAATAATACAGATATCTGAGACTTCTATAAAGATTACTGAAGAAACCCTAGAAGTGGGTCCTGTGACATTGCATTTTAATAAGCATTTTAGGGACACCTGGGTGGGTCATTTGGTTAAGGTCTGCCTTCAGCTCAGGTCATGATCCCAGGGTCCTGGGATGGAGTCCCACATCAAGCTCCTTGCTCATTGGGGAGCCTGCTTCTCCCTCTGCCTGCTGATCCCTCTGCTTGTGCTCTCTCTCTTTCTGACAATACATAAAAAAAAAACCCTTCAAAAAAAAACAAGCATTTTATATGATTCTCATGCAGTTGGAATTTAAGAGAACCACTCTTTTACATGTAGACATTATTTATTTATTAAGTGATCAACTGTCGGTGTTACTCTGGAGCCACTGCTTGCCTTCAGAAAAGCACAGTTACAGGCAGCAAATGCCTCATTGCTTTATAATAAGATTGATGGTAAAATGCAGCTGTTGGGGATTTTATGCTGTTCAAGATTTTGCTAGCAATCATTTTGTGTACACGATCGTAAGGAACCAGTTGTTTTTAGTGCTTATATTGAACAAAGTATATAAGATATTTTAGGGGCTTTTTCTATATAATCATTTTAGATATTAAAATACAGAGGAAGGAAACCCAACACATCTTATATTTGGAATGGGTTGATTCAGAAGACTTTAAGAGCATAATCTCATTTATGTTCTGAAGAGATGGTATGTGGATTAGCAAAACAAGATACCCATCTATTTGTGAAGCAAATGAGCAGAAGATAGGTTTAAACCCAGATTTTTCCTCACCTGTGTGACCTTGGGCAAAACTCTTAACCTTTGAAAAAATACTCAGTGTCCGTCAGTGTTCAGTGAAAGTTTATGATGTGTTGTAGAAACCATTTTATGACATTACTTAGGTATTTTGATAAGACTTCTGGTTTTACCATGATGTAAGGGCATTTTTCTTTTTGGGTATGATACAGAAATAATGAGGTGAACAGAAAAAAAATCCTTTGCAGACTTTTAAAAATGCATACTTGGAGAGAGAGAAAATGTGCACATTACAAAAAAAATATGTAAGGGAGGTAGCTAGTGCATCAGAGAAGCATGGAGAGTAGTGAGCTAGCTCAAGAGATGGCTGATTTCAAATCTCAAGTGCAAAAGATAGTATCTTTTGTATGTGGCAATGGGAGCAGAGAAAGAGGTGAGCAGACTGGAAGATAAAGCTTTGGTGGACAAGGTTTAGTCAGACTAGGAGAGATTATAGGGGCTGTATGTAACGATTGTTACATTGCACAAGGACGCCATTTTAGCAGGAAGTGATCTGTCTTTGTGGAAGCAGTGGAGAGAATCTGTTTTATCAAGCTTGAAAAACTATCATAACACTTAAAAGTAGAGCTTAAAAAGAGATCATCAGCCTGTTTGGAAAATGGGCAAATGACATGAATAGAGTGTTTATGGAAAAGACAGTAAGAATGGCTCTTAAATAAACATAAGGGAATTAGGGAAGTGCAAATTAAACTGCAAGTACCCCCCTTTAGCCAGACCTATTTGATTCCTGATCTTCATTAGCAGGAGTTCAGATAATGATGAATACTGCATTACCCAAATCTTTCAGTTTATCAGTTTTGAATAATGGGATTTATTCAAAGTATTTTTGGTTTCTAAGTTTGTGAAGTGGAACCTCATTTTAAGGAGATTATCCTGTGTCTTTAATTTTTCACAATAGCAGATTGGCAAATAAAACTTTTTTTAAACATTTATTTGAGAAATTTAGAGGGTTTGCAGGAGGACTAGGGGGTAGGGGAAGAGGGAGAGGGACAAGCCGACCACACTGACCAAAGAGCCAACGCTGGGCTCTGTCTCATGACTCTGAGATCACAACATAACTGAAACCAAGAGTAGGACACATAGGTGCCCCCCAAATTCAGAAGTCATGACAATGCTGTTAGTGAATGTGCAGAAACAGACCCACACATCGGTTGCTGGTGGAAGTACAGATTGGTATAGCCTTTGTTTAGGGAGGCCAGTTTTGGTGTTCTCTGTTAAAATTACAAATGCTTATGGCCTTCGGCTAAAATCTTTAATTGTGTCCAGTGGTATGAGGGACAGCTTATGTGTTAATTAATTAAAATGACCAGAGAAACCTTGAATTAAATATTTTTCAACTGGCTAAAGCATCGTTTTGGGGTTCAAGTGTAGATGTTAGAGAAATTAATTAGAAGGAAACATTTGACTGGTAGTAGGGGACAGCACTGATGGACACAAATTTAAAAATTCTTATTAAGATAATTTACATAAAGTCCAGTTCACTCTTTTTAAGTGTACAGTTCTGAGAGTTTTGGCATATGTGTATAGTTATGTAAACATCTTCACAATCAAAATATATTACAATTCTAGTACCTCCACCCCCAGATTTCCCCAGTAATCTTGGTGTAATCAGTCTTTCTTCCCAGCCTGAGCCCCTGGCAACCACTGATCTGTTTTATGTCTGTAGGTTTTTGGTTTTTTTTCTTTGCCTTTTCTATACTGTCATATACGTGGAATCCTACAATTACTAGCTTATTGAGCCTGGCTCCTTTCACTTAGTATAATGCATTTGAGATTCAGCTGAGTCATGTGTATCAGAAGTTTGTTCCTCTTTATTATTGGGTAGTATTCCATTGTATGGGTGTAAATGTAATTTGCTTATCCATTCACCAGTTGAAGGATATTTGGATTGTTTTTTACATTTTAGTGACCATAAGTAAAGTAAGTAAAGCACCTAGAAGTTTTATACTTTAAGTTTTTTATATTGAGTCTAGCATTCATTTTGAGTTAATTTTTGGATTTGTTACAAGGTGTGGATTAAGTAACCTTTTTTGGCACATGGGTATCCAGCCATTTGAAAAGGACTGTCTTTCTTCATTGAAATGCCTTGGTACTTTTGTCAAAAACCAAGTGACCATGCGTATGTGCATCTGTTTCAGGTTTTTAGTTCTGTAGGGTTGTCTTGATCACCGTTTGTACTGTCTTGATTTCTGTAGCTTTATAGTAAGCTTGTGATATAGTGTATAGTGAGGGTTCTCTAAATTTGTTCTGTTTCGGAATTGTTTTGGCATTTATACTTTTTTTGCCTTTTCACCTAAGAATCATTTGTTGCTTTTGAAGGGGAGAAAAAAAAAACTTGTTAGGATTCTTAAAAGATATCTTATTTGTTTATGTATTTGAGGGAGAGAGAGAGAGAGAGAGAGAGCACGTGAGCGCGTGAGCGCGTGAAAGAATCTTAAGTAGGCACTGTGCCGAATGTGGAACCTGATAAGTAGTTCCGTCTCACGACCCTGAGATCCCAACCTAAGCTGAAACCAAGAGTTGGATGCTAACCAACAGATCCACCTAGGCACTCCAAATCTTGCTAGGAATTTGATTAGACATTTTAAAGTTTTATTTTGTCATAATACTAGATTTATAAGAAGTTGCCAAAACAGGAGAGAAGTTTCCATATATTCTCCATTCAGTTTCAACCAATGAAAACATCTTGTATAACTGTAGTACAATATTAAGACCAAGAAATTGGCATTGGTGTAGTCCACACGAGTTTATTTAGATTCCTGTAGTTATATGTACACTCATTTGTGTGACTGTGTTTGTGTTTATGACTGTCCCATTTTTTAAAAAGATTTTACTCATTTTAGAGAGAGATAGCACAGAGCAGAGGGGAAAGGGAGAAGCAGACTTCCTTGCTGAATGGGGATCCTAACTCGGGGCTGATCCCAAGACTCGGAGATCATGACCTGAGCTGAAGGCAGGTGCTTCCACCCAGGCACCCCGATTCTGTCCAGTTTTATCACAGGTGTAGATGGGTATAACGACCACCGTGAAGATACAGAACTGTTCTATCATCACAAAGATCCCCCGTACTACTTGTTTATAGTTACATTCATCACCTTCCTTCACCTTTCTCAATTCTGTCCCTAATCCCTGGCAACCACTGATTTGTTCTCTGTAACTGTGTCATTCTGGAGGCTCGTAGATAAATGGGAATCATACAGTATATAACCTGTTGAAATTAGCCTTTCTTCACTCAACATAATTGTCTTGAGATCCATCCAAGTTGTTGAATTCCATCAGTTAATTCCTTTATATTGCTGAGTCATATTCCACAGTATGGATGTACCTTCCAGTTTGTTTTAACCACCGACTCATTGAAGGGTATTTGAATTAGTGTTTTTATTTGTTTCTATTACTTTGCTAGTGGTCTCATTAAAAAGTACCAGAAAGTGGGTGGCTTATATGACCAATCTATCGTTTTACACTTCTGGAGGCTAGATATCCCAGATCATGGTATCTGCAAGGTTGGTTCCTTCTGAGGGCTGTGGGAGAGTCTGTTCCATGTCTCTTGCCAAGCTTCTGGTAGTTTACTGAAAATCTTTGGTGTTCCTTGGTTTATTTAAAAGTGTCACCTTGGTCTCTGCCTCTGTCTTCACCTGATGATCTAACTTGTGTGCATGTCTCTCCAAATCTCCTCTCCCCCATTTTTAAAAGATTTTTAAAAAAATTTTTAAGTAATCTATATCCAGTGTGGGGCTGAAACCCACAACTTCAAGATCAAGAGTTGTATGATCCACCAACTGAGCCAGCCAGGGACCCCCAAATTTCCCTTTTTTATAAGCATACCAGTCTTACAGGATTAGGGCCCACACTGAAATCCTCGTTTTTTTAACTTGATAACTTCTGTAAAGGCCCTAACTCCAGATGAGGTCATATTCCAAGGTATGGGGGATTAGGATTTCAAAATATGATTTTTTGGGGGGGACACAACACAGTTCAACCTAGAACATATCGTTTCCTATTTTTGGCCATCACAAATGAAACTGCTGTGAACATTTGCCTTCATATTTTTGTGTGGACGTAGATTTCCATTTCTCTGTGATAAATGCTGGGGAATAAGTGCTGGTTCTTATGGTAAATGTATATATGGTTTTCTAGTTCTAAAAATTTTTACATCTAACAATTTACATATAACATTGTGTAAGTTTAAGGTGTACAGTGTATTGATGATACATTTATATATTACAATATGGTTACCACCATAGCTTTTAGATAACACTTCTGTCTGGTCACATAAAGATCATTTCTTGGGGCATGTGGGTGGTTCAGTCAGTTAAGTGTCCAACTTTGACTCACGTCATGATCTCAGGATCCTGGGATTGAGCCCTGCTGAGCAGGGAGTCTGCTGCTTCCTCTCCCTCTGCCCCCCATCCCAGCTCACACAGCACACATTTTTCCTCCTCAAATAAAAATAAATGAAATCTTTTAAAAAAGACATTTTTTGTGGCAAGCATGTATGGCTTTTAGGACTAACTTCTAAACTTTTTACCATTTTACAATTATACCCAGCAGTATATGAGTATCAGTTTCTTTGCATCTTTGCTTCATTTGGTTTTGTCACTATTTTTTATCTTGACCATTCTGATAGGAATAGTGATATCTCGTTGTTCTTCAGCTCAATTTTAGCATGTTTTTTTTAATTTTTAGCGTGTGTTATTAAGGGTTTTTTTTAATAGCTACCTTTTTCTCTTACACTTAAACTCTTGATTTTTAATACCATTAACACGATTACTTATTTGCTGTCCAACAGTAAAAAGAAAATAGCTTCAGAAGAGCAGAATCAATATTGAAACAACAAAGCTATTAAGTCTGAATTGTCTTTATATGTCTTTTTGTCTTTGGAAATTATCTCACTAAGGATGTTGTTTTGCAATCCTACTGTAAGTGTTTTCTCTGCATATGCATTTGATATAAACGATTAGGTTTATTTCTCTAAGTTTTTTTCAACTTCAGGAATTTCAGAAATTCAGGCTCATATTTTAGAGAGGTAATTTGTTTTCCTAAATCAGAAGTTAAAATTTGATACAGAAAGGTATGCATAGGGCGCCTGGGTGGCTCAGTGGGTTAAGCCGCTGCCTTCTGCTCAGGTCATGATCTCAGGATCCTGGGATCGAGTCCCGCATCGGGCTCTCTGCTCAGCAGGGAGCCTGCTTCCTCCTCTCTCTCTCTCTGCCTGCCTCTCTGCCTACTTGTGATCTCTCTCTGTCTAAAAAAAAAATAAAAAAATTCTAAAAAAAAAAAAAAACCAGAAAGGTATGCATAGAAGTCTGCAGAGACTCCTGCCTCTGCTGTTCTTTCTTTCTTTCATCCCCTCCCTCTTACAGGCGACTTAAAAAATGTTTCTTGTCAATCCTTCCAGTATTTCTTTTTGCGCAAATACATCCATATATATTTTACAGTTTTTTCTTTTTTTTTTTT
>NC_081575.1:26349696-26352391 GCF_022355385.1 Mustela nigripes | reverse complement strand
GCCCGATGTAGGACTCGATCCCAGGACGCTGGGATCATGACCTGAGCCGAAGGCAGCTGCTTAACCAACTGAGCCACCCAGGCGTCCCTACAGTTCTTTCTTGAAAGTAGTATATTGGCAAAACAATTTGTTACAGACATTGATATTAAGTGCCAGACCTAACAGAAGATGTTGATTTGGGTTGATGATGTTTTCCATGGTGTGAGAGTTCAATCTGCCATAGTGACCTGAGCCATTTCTTGATCTATCTGCAAGTTGCGATCACTGTAAATTAGTGAGATAGGTTTACTAGTACTTACGCTGATGATTTTTACATCATTGGAGAAATCTGCTTTTTACTGTGTAATTTTAGACAGAAAAAGAGACAGGTGAAATACAGTTGAATACCTAGTAAGTTGTCACTGCTAGCCAAGGCAGGTAATATAATAACAGGACTAACCTGTGCGTTGGTGGGGGTGGGGGGGCATTGGCGGTGGCAGGGGCCTAATGAAGTAAAACTTGAGAGTAAAATGACACGAGTGGAGTATTTGGCAAACGAGCAGAATGATTTACAAGAAGCAGTTGAAGAAGAAATCTTTTTCTTGTTTGGGATTTATTAATCAGTAAGGTTGAGCATAATGGATGGTAGAGAGAGATTGCTTTTCATGATGAAAAGAGCATTTTGAGCTCTTTGCCAAAGTAATAATCATAGAATAAAATGGGAGATACTTGTGTATAAAGAATCTCCTTACGCATGTTGTTCTCAGAGTTTTGCTGAATTATTTGGTAGAAACTTGTGAAGTGGATCATTACAACACATGTTTTTCTGTGGAAAGAGTTTTCTAATTGAGGAGTTTTTTTTTTTCTAATGACTTAGTGGATAAAATCATTAGTACAACAAATTATGTCTTAAAAGTAAGGTCACAGTAACTATAAATCTCTTCAATTAAAGATAGTAGTTTTGAGTTCTCTGCAATATAGTATACTTTCAAGGGTACCTAATACTTAAAGCATTAGTTCTAGGATATATTTTCCTTTAATAGCATATCATTATTAATATTAAATGTGTGCTGAATCATTATTTTGCCTCCTTTTTAGCATTTAGATAATCCTTCGGGGAGATGTTTTTCAGGATGCTTTAATATATTTGTGGTGGTTTAGAAATAAGGTAGTCTTTTGGTTTCAGTTGCTCTAGGACTTTAAAAAATTCCCATCATCTTAGAGCTCAATTTGAGAATTGGTTTTCTCTCTCTTTCATCATTGGATGGCATACCAGGGTGGATGAAGTACACTCATGGGTGTATAAAGGCCCTAAAAATGGAATAGGTTACCTCCTAAACTGATGGTGGGAATGCAAGCTGGTGCAGCCACTCTGGAAAACAGCATGGAGGTTACTCAAAAAAGTTGAAAATAGAGCTACTCTACAACCCAGCAATCGCACTACTGGGTATTTACCTTAAAGATACAAATGTAGTGATCCAAATGGGCACGTGCACCCAAATGATTATAGCAGCAATGTCCACAATAGTGAAATTATGGAAAGAACCTAGATGTCCACCAACAGATGAATTGATAAAGACAAAGTGGTATATATGTACAGTGGAATTCTATGCAGCCATCAAAAGAAATGGCAAGAAACTCTTGCTATTTGCGATGACGTGGATGGAACTAGAGGGTATTATGCTTAGTGAAATAAGTCAATCAGAGAAAGACAATTATCATATGATTTCCCTGATATGAGGAAGTTGAGAGGCAATGTGGGGGGTTTGGGCGAGGTAGGAAAGGAATAAATGAAACAAGATGGGATCAAGATGGAGACAAACCATAAGAGACTCTTTTAAAAAAATTTTTTTCCCCTAAATTTTTAATAAACATATAATGTATTTTTATCCCCAGGGGTACAGGTTGTGAATCGCCAGGTTTACACACTTCACAGCACTCACCATAGCACATACCCTCCCCAGTGTCCATAACCCCACCCCGTTCTCCCAACCTCTCTCCCCCAAGCAACCTCCGTTTGTTTTCCGAGATTAAGAGTCACTTACAAACCATAAGAGACTCTTAATCTCACAAAACAAACTGAGGGTTGCTGGGGGGAGAGGGGTAGGGAGAGGGGGGTTGGGTTATGGACATTGGGGAAGGTATGTGCTGTGGTGAGTGATGTGATGTGTAAACCTTGAGATTCACAGACCTGTACCCCTGAGGCTAATAATATATTACATGTAAATAAAAAAAATGGAATAGGTTATAGGGCAAAATATGGGGCCCTTTGTAACATCTAGTACCAGTAGTCTATACACATTTTAACATTTTGATCTCTCTTCAGTATCATCTTTCTGGTTTACACTAATGATAAGCTCCCTCTCCCAAATTAATGGAACCACATGCTATATTTTAGGGATCAGTATAACTTGCATGTTAGTTTTTGACTGCAGTTTGCTTGATTGCTGCTAGAAAGTTCTTGTTGCCTTTTTTCCAGCTTTAAGTTATGTGCTGTTCTTTTGTGGGAAACTATAAAACTTATACCATCAAATTTTTAACAAGGGAGAGAAATGTTATTATTATTATTTTTTTTTAAAGATTTTTATTTATTAATTTGACAGAGAGAAATCACGAGTAGACAGAGAGGCAGCCAGAGAGAGAGAGAGAGAGAGAGAGGGAAGCAGGCTCCCTGCTGAGCAGAGAGCCCGATGCGGGACTCGATCCCAGGACCCTT
>NC_081575.1:26307109-26349596 GCF_022355385.1 Mustela nigripes | reverse complement strand
GGCTCCCTGCTGAGCAGAGAGCCCGATGCGGGACTCGATCCCAGGACCCTGAGATCATGACCTGAACCGAAGGCAGCGGCTTAACCCACTGAGCCACTCAGGCGCCCCGAGAAATGTTATTATTAAATGGGTTTCAGTGATTGTTTTCATACCATATGGTGAGTAAATTTGAAAATGTAGCTGGGTCTAGCTTATTAAATTGTTCAACCCCCAAAAGCTAGGTATTTCTTTGGGTCCTTTGCCATGAAGTTACACAAGCTTTGGTTAATTTTTTAAAAAATATTTTATTTATTTATTTGACAGGCAGATCACAAGTAGGCAGAGAGGCAGGCGGAGCCGCAGGGACAGACTCCCTGCTGAGCAGAGAGCCCAATGTGGGGCTGGATCCCAGCATCCAGGGATCACAACCCGAGCCGAAGGCAGAGGCTCAACCCACTGAGCCACCCAGGTGCCCTGGTTCATTTTTATCATAGTATATAAGTAACAAAATCTGTATGCCAAAACAAAGTACTTTGAGTGTGTAGGTATCAATTGTTAGTATCTTATTTATAAAACTATATTTCAGGGGCACTGGGTGGCTTACTTGTTTAAGTGTCCAACTTTTGCTTTCGGCTCAGATCATGATCTCAGGGTTGTGAGCTCTGGCCTTGTGTAGGGTTCCATGCCCAGGATGGACTCTGCTTAAGATTCTCTCTCTGCCTCTCCATCTGCCACCCCTCCCTCTAAAAGAAAATTATGTTTCAAAAGATATCAGTAGTTAAGGTCTATAATATGCTTGCTCAGTAGAAAGGTATTTTCAAATGTTTGATGATTTATGAAATCTTGTGAGCTTCTATGATAAAAGAGTTGCTTACTTGATAAAAGGAGGTTGAAATTTTTTACTGTAAATAATGAAATTTACTATCTTAACCTTTTTTCTGGGAGCAATAGATAGAGTGAGGGTTTGGGGAGAAGGGCAGAAGGGGCAGAGGAAGAGAGAGAATCTTAAGTAGGTTACATGCCCAGCATGGGGCTCAATCTTAATGACCTTGAGATCATGACCTGAGCCAAAATCACGAGTCCAGTGCTTAACTAACTCAGCCATTCAAGTGCCTCCCCCATCTTAACCATTTTTAAGTGGACAGTTCAGCAGTTACATTAACACTCCAGTGTAACATGTCCAGAACTTCTCATCTTGAAAATCTGAAACTTGGGGTGCCTGGGCTGCTCATTACTAAGCACCTGTGGCTTAGGTCATGATCCCAGGGTCCTGGGATCAGGTCCCACATTGGGCTCCCTGATTGTTGGGAAGTTTTCTTCTCCCTCTCCCTCTGCCTTCTGCTCTACTTGTTCTCTCTGTCTGTCTGTCAAATAAATAAATAAAATCTTTAATAAAAAAAAAAAGAAAAATCTGAAACTCTGTACCCATTAAACAACGCCCCTTTTCCCACTCCTCCCATCTCCTGGTAACCACTATTCTACTTTCTTTTTCTATGAATTTGGCAACTTTAGGTACCTCATGTCAGTGGAGTCATACAGTATTTGTCTTTTTGTGACTGGCTTATTTCATGTAACATAATGTATCGGAGGTTCATGCTGTGGAGGTTCATGCTGCATGTTAGCATGTGACAGGATTTCCTCCTTTGTTAAGGATGAATAATATTCCGTTGTACGTATACATCTTTGTTTATTTATCCATTCAGTTGTTGATGGACATGTGGGCTGCTTCCACCTCTTAGCTATTGTGAACAGTGCTGTTATGAATGTGGGTGTACAAATATATTTTGAGAATCAGCCTTTCAGTTTTAGATACGTACACGAAAGTGGGGATTGTTGGATCACATAGTAGTTCCATTTAAAAGCTTTGGGGGAATCTCCATACTGTTTTGCATAGCAGATAGACAGTTTTGCAGTCCTACCAACAGTGCACAGATGCTCAGTTTTTTACACATCTTTGCAGACACTTGTGTATATTTTGATTCTAGCCATCTCAGAGGGTATGAGGTGGTATCTCATTGTGGTTTTGATGTGATTTTGATTCAAGTCTTTTATTCATTTTTAAAATTTGTGTTACTTGATTTTTTTGTTGTTGAGTTGTAGGAATTCTTTATATATTCTGGATATTAACCTCTTATTAGATACATGATTTGCAAATATTTTCTCACATTCTGTAGTTTGCCTTTTCACTCTGTTGATTGTGTCCTTTGATAAGTAAAAGTTTTGATGTAGTCTCTTTTGTCTGTTTTTGCTTTTATTACCTGTTTTGGTGTCATATCCAAGAAATCATTGCTGAGTCCAGTGTTAAAAAGCTTTTCCTCTAACGTTTTCTTGTAGGACCTTTATAGTTTTAGTCTTACATTTAGGTCTTTAACCCATTTTTAATGAATTTTTTTATATGGTGTGAGATAATGGTTTATCTTCATATTTTGCATGTGGATTTCCAGTTTTCCTAGCAACAGTTTTAGAAGAAACTGTCCTGTCCTTATTGAGTGGTCTTGGCAGTCTTGTCAAAAATAATTTGAATGTGTATGCAAGGGTTTATTTCTGCCCTCTGCATTCTATTCTGTTGGTCCGTATGTCTTTCTTTATGCCAGTGGCACACTGTTTTCATTATTGTAGTTTTGTGATGTGTTTTGAAATCAGGAATTGTGATGCCTCCAACTTTGTTTCTTCTTTTTCCCCCCAAATTATTTTAGTTATTTGTAGTACCTTGAGTTTTATGATGAATTTTTCCATTTCTGCAACAAACAAACAAACAAAAACAAAACTCTTGAGATTTTGATAGGGATTGCATTGAATCTGTAGATTGTTTTGGGTACTGTGGACATCTTAATAATAACAGCCATCCAGTTAGTTTACATAGGGTATCTTTAGACTTATTTGTGTCTTCTTTCTTTTTATCCTCTTTTATTTTTAAGTAATCTCTACATCTGGTATGGAGCTCAAACTCACAAACCCGAGACCCAAGAGTTTCATGCTCCACTGACTGAGCCAGCCAGGCACTCCCAAGTGTCTTCTTTAATTTCATCCAGCAGTGTTCTTTAATTTTCAGTGTATTAATCTTCAGCCTCCCTTGGTTGGGCTTATTTCTAAGAATTTTTTTCTTTTGGTGTTATTGCAAATAGAATTATTTTCTTAGTTTCCTTTTGGATTGTTCATGGTTAGTGCTCGCTTTGGCAGCATGTGTAATAAAATTGGACTGTTCATTGTTAGTGTATGGAAGCACATCTGATTTTTCTGTGTTGACTATGTATCCTGCAACTTTGCTGAATTTATTCTAATGGGTTTTTTGGGGTGTGTGTGTGAATGTGAAATTTGTAGGGTTTTATACACATACAAGTTCATATCATCTGCAAACAGGTAATTTTACTTTCTGTTTTTTATTTCTTTTCCTTGCTTAACTGTTTTAGGCAGGATTCCTAATACTATGTTGAATAGAAGTGAGAGCAGGCATCCTTGCTTTATTTCTGATCTTAAAAGGGAAACTTTTCAGTTTTTTACCATTCAGTATGGTGTTAGCTGTGGGCTTTTCTCAAGTGGCCTTTGTTATGTTGAGGTACTTTCCTGCTATTCTTACTTTATTGAGTGTTTTTATCATGAAAAGGTACTGAATTTTATCAAATGCTTTTTCTGGACCAGTTGAGATAATTATGAAATTTTTTGTCCTTCATTCTCTTAATATAGTACATTGGTTAATTTTGGTGCATTGCCCCAGCTTTGCATCCTGGAAATAAATAAATCTGACTTGGTCATGGTGTATAATACAGTGTGCTGTTGAATTTGGTTTGCTAGTATTTTTTTGGAGGATTTCTGTATTGGTGTTCATCAGGGATGTTGGTCTGAGGTTTTTCGTGGTGTCTATCTGGCTTAAATTTACCTTTTAAAAAGTCATTTACGGGGCGCCTGGGTGGCTCACTGGATTAAGCCACTGCCTTTGGCTCAGGTCATGATCTCAGTGTCCTGGGATCGAGCCCCGCATCAGGCTCTTTGCTCAGCGGGAGCCTGCTTCTCTCTCTCTCTCTCTCTGCCTGACTCTCCGCCGACTTGTGATCTCTCTCTCTGTCAAATAAATAAATAAAATCTTAAAAAAAAAAATAAAAAGTCATTTACATGTTTTACTCTAGGAAAGCTAAGGGTTAGGATTTAAATAAATTTAGAGTACAATACATATGACTTTTCTGTCATTGTCTTTGTTTAGAATTACCACTGAAGAACCAACCTCTTAGATCTGCAATAAGAAATGGGAAGTATCCTTAGGCGCCTGGGTGGCTCACGGGTTAAGCCTCTGCCTTCTTAACCTCTGCCTTCGGCTCAGGTCATGTTCCCCAGGTCCTGGGATAGAGTCCTGCGATGGAGTCCTGCATTGGGCTCTCTGCTCAGCGGGCGGGCCTGTTTCCCCCCTCTCTGCCTGCCTCTCTGCCTACTTGTGATCTCTCTCTGTCAAATAAATAAATAAAATCTTTAAAAAAATAAAGAAGAAATGAGAAGTATCCATACTGCTTTTATAAACTTCACTGTGAAAGCATATTGGATTTCCAAACTTCAGTATGAATATATTTCAAGCCCATGAATTGTATACTGTGCATGTTAGTAGAAAGGTTAGCAGTTTGTATCAAGTGGATACTAATGCTAGGTATTTTAATAGGGTGTTATCTAATAAGAAATGGAAGGAACAAAAAATATTAAGTATGTAGGATGTATGTTATGCTTTGTGGTCATACTAAAATGACAAAAATTTTGTGTTTATTAGTAGTAACGGCAATTCTAAATTTTTATAAATTTTTAAAAGATTTTATTTATTTGAGAGAAAGGGAGAAGAAGAGAGGGGGAGGGAGAGTGAGAGAGTACAAGTAGAGACAGGAGCAGAGGGACAAGCTCCCTATTGAGCAGGGAGCCGGACATGGGACTCACAGGGGGCTGGATCCCAGGAAGCTGGGATCATGATCTGAGCAGAAGGCAGATTGCAGGCACTTAATCGCTGAGCCACCCAGGTGCCCCGTAATTCTAAATTTTATATTAAAATTTCCCATTATCCTCCATAAAGTGGTTTAGCTTGTTTATACTTAGTTTTTATTATTGTTTATTGTTATTATCGTAGTTGTATTTTTGTTGTTATTATCTTAGTTACAATTTTATCTCTACCTTCCTGTGAGTTAATATTAAAGACTCAATATTTCATTTAGATACTTTTTTGTACACCTTGAATAAGTAAATGTGAAATTTTCATGTAATCAGTCTTAGAATACGTGAAATAAAAATTTGGATTTCCCTTGAAATTCAGGCAAGATTATCTTGTTTTCATCTACTTTGCTGTGAAATCTGTCTTAGTATCTGTTACTGCTTGAAGTCTGCCAGTGAGCCAGTGATGCCCAGTGTGAAGTGAGTTTGATGGTAATAATGCACTGTGCTTATATTATGTTGTATACCATTTACAAGTGTTCACACATGAATTTAGCTCTTGGTTGTATATTTGATTTTCAGATCTAGATATTCATTAATACCAGCTAATTGGGTCCCACCTCTGAAATGTTGATAGCCACTACACCCAGTTGTAATTATCACTGTTTATTCATGATGTCTTAACATACAGAAAGTAATGTCAGTGTGGCGTGTATATTTTTAAAATTAATTTACTGCAGAAAGCTAAATATGGTGTTCTGGTATAAGTGATTTGAAGAGTGATCATTGATACTATTTTAAAAACTTATTCATGATTTAGCTATTGACCTTGGTAGACTGAGGTAAGATTTTAAGGTGATAGTATATGATAAATATTTTATCTTTTGACATTTATTTTGATATTTATTTGATACTTATATGTTTTGATATTTATTTATAAAAATCAACCACAGCTTGTTAGGGCACACTGGGGAATCAGCAGACTTGGAATTAGATAGTTGATATATGTCCAGTATATCAGGTATGACCTGCTATCCAGTGTCTAGTAGCAAGTGCCAGTGTGGTAGACAGATGAGAGGAGGTTGTGGCAACTTGAGAGACAGAGACTGTTTTTAGAGTAGGTTTAGGGGCAAGAATCCAGTTCCTTGGATGGGGCTGGTAGATAATATATAGCAAGAACAAAGTAGGGTATTCATCCTGGGATGACTCAGGCACAGGGTACAACTGAGTATAGGGTGAAACAGTAGTGGGTCTGCAGGAATAAGGCAGAACCTTTTTATTACCTCCCTACTCCTTCCCACCCCTAACCGCAACTGGTAGTACTTATTTGTTTCCAAGTTCAGAAGTGGCGTGCTAAATTTTCTACAGAAATCAACACTGATGGTCTGAGATTTGGGGCAAGGTCAGTATGTAGGTTGGGCCAGGTGATTCTAATTATGTTTAGGACTGGAGTCCTATTTGGAAAGTATTGGGGGAATGTGGGTAGACAAGGAAACGAGGAAGATTGCTGAGCACCTACTATCATATGCTTAAAAATAGGAAGGGAACAGGTGGATGTTTCCAGTTCTGTCTGGCTTTAGTTTCTGGCAATGTGTAGTGATGCCATATCTGTGCCCCAGCTTGCTCCTTCCCTTCTTCCTGAAAGTAGAAATTGTTTGAAGTGTTGTGGCGTTAATTGTGTTCGATTTGTCTATTTAGTTATTTGAGAAAGTCTTTTTTTACTTTTGGCCTCCTGCCTTTCTTCTGTATATTATTATTTAAGTTTGTAAGGGCAAATATTTGACCTATCAAGTTAGTTAGAAATGTAAACAGGGTAATTAATTCTCTTAAGTGTCAGATTTCTTCTGTTTTTTTTTTTTTTAAGTTTTTATTTATTTGTTGGTCAGAGATCACAAGTAGGCAGAGAGGCAGGCGGGTGGGGGCGGGGAAGCAGGCTCCCCGCTGAGCAGAGAGCTGATGGGGGCTTGATCCAGGACCCTGAGATCATGACCTGAGCCAAAGGCAGAGGCTTAACCCACTGAGCCACCCAGGTGCCCCACGCAGATTTCTTCTAGTATCATTTCCAGATTACCTTTCCCTGTGCTACCATTAGAATTCTTAAGGACACTGCCCAGGCTTATGGAAAGGAAATTATATTTGCAAATGATATATGTGGGTAGCTATGATACGGGTATGCTATCAAGAAACGTTTTGGTTGGGTGCCTGGATGGCTCCTTTGGCTGAGCGTCTGACTCTTGATCTTACTTGGCTCAGGTCTTGATCTCAGGGTCCTGAGTTCAAGCCTCCGGGTTTAAAAAATGTTTTGGTTAAAATTTTGTTACTGGTCTGGGTATGCATGCTCATTGCTTGATTTGTCATTCTTTTCACCTTGTCATCTCCTCAGAAGATGTGTAGCAGAAATTGGGGAGATAAACATAGGGAGGAAAAATACCTTTTAGAGCAAGGAGAAATCTTTTTTGAAAAGTCTTACTAATCATTAAAGGGGCAGTAGATTTTCTTCTTTTAAAGGTGTATGTATTTACATATAACAGTTTTTTGGTGGTTTTGGTGAGCTTTTCATTTCTTAACTATGTTCTCATAGTCACTACCTATCATTTGATGTAATGGAAGGATAATAACTTGCGTGCTTTGATTAAATGTGCTACTGTAGGAACGAAGTTTACTTTTTAACATTTCACGATCTCAACCTAAATGAGACTTTTTCCTTTTATCTTCTAAGTAGGTAGGCCAGTAAAAGGAGCACGCCTATGGGTCTTGTCAGGAGTTCATAAAGTTTTGTTCCCTGTTCAGCTTGAGTAGATGAACATGATAAAGATCGTTTTTGGGGGGCTCCTGGATGGCTTGATTGGTAGAGCATGTGACCTTTGATCTCAGGGTCATGAATTCGGCCCCATGTCGGCATAGAGATTACTTTTTAAAAAGATTATTTTTTTTTAATTTTTAAATTTTTAAAAATATTTTATTTTTTAAAAAGATTTTAAATATTTGAGAGAGAGAGCATGAGAGGGGAGATCAGAGGGAGAAGCAGACTCCCTTGGAGCTGGGAGCCCGATGTGGGACTCGAGCCCAGGACTCCAGGATCATGATCTGAGCCAAAGGCAGTTGCTTAACCCAACTGAGCCACCCAGGCGCCCTAGAAAAATAATTTTTAGTTTTTTGTACCTACTTCATAAGATTATGGACCTGAAATATGAATAAATCAAGTTTTACCAGCAGAGACATTTTGTAATTTCTCAGGTAGTTCAGGTTTTAAAAGAGGACATTCAAAAGCACATTTCCACCCTCGTAATTTACTTTTTCTAAATGAACAATAATATTATAGATTAAAAATGTAAAAATCACCTACATTGTCACCACCCTGTTATGCTGACTGTTTTCCTTTGCTGCTGCTTTTTTGTTGTTGGTAATAATTGCATCCTAATATAGGGCTTTGATTTATCAATCTTGACCCATGTTACTAGCCATCATAAATAGTATGAGTTTTCTATTAATTTTGTTTTTTTTGGTATGGTAAATTAACATATGGCTGTATATTTAGGTAGTTCCTACTTTAAAGTGTTTGTATTATAGTGATGGTTGCATTTCAGAAGGTTCTATGTACTTCTTATGTGCGATTCTCATAGATAGAAGGATGTAATCCTTTTGGGAGGAGTGTTAAGATAATAGATTGGCATATTTGTATGTGCTAAATTTGCTGGCTGTTAGCAGCTGCACTTTTCTGCATTTTTAGGGAAATAACACACCTAGCTACTTTAAGTGCTTCCCTCACTCCCTCATAATGTGTGGATTCTGAGGGACCTTTTTAGTGATGGCTCTCTGTTTTGCAGCTTTTTATTTTTTATCTTGAGACCACTTGGGATTGAGTTAAAAGAACTTGGAAACAATTATTCTTTTACCAAAAAATCAAAATTACTTTAAGATTTTTAAACGCTATCATAGAAAAACAGGTTTTTTGTGTATTCTTTCTTTTATGCGGGGGGTAATTTTAATGAATTTAGTAAGTCATTTGAAGTTAAAGATGCAAGCATAGTTATATAATTTTTTATATGTTTGTGTTTATATGTTATAGTAATTGGTGTCCAACATGTTTTTAGAAGTGATAGAAGAAAGCTTTTTTGTTATTGAATTAAACGTGTAATGTAAACTCTGAGTAATGGTCTATAAACATATTTATTATAGGTAACTTGAAAAAGTTATGGTGATCAAGTTTTAGCTTTTAGATCTCTGTATAAAAGCAGTGCTGGCTGCTGAGAGCATTTACTTGAATTTAATGTAGAGAATTAAAAATACATAATCACCCATTTTTAATTCTGTAATTATATATGAATATATTTAACAAACCTTTAATGGTGGTATACTGTACACTTGAGCCTAAGGAAGTGGTTTTAAAGTGTATTCAACTCATCTACAAATGTGTTTGCTTAGTTTTCAGTGAGGATAAACAGAAGCTAATTGTTTTTGGATGTATTTTTTTTTCAAAAGGAACATAGTGATTGAAAGTTAAAGCAAATTTCATTTCTATAATTTATTTTTCAAAGCTTTTGGAATGTTAACTCTTCTATAGTAGTTGCAGAGAATTGGTACATGTGATAAAAAAATCTCAGTTTTTCCTTGACACTAGGTAAGAGCTCCACCTTGTGATCTTTGAGCATATTTTTTGAAAAATTAGTAACCTACAGTAGTCCAGAAATGGTGTGGTGAGTTTAATCATTAAATTCATACTTGTTATTTGAACATTACATATTATTACAGACAAATGATATTAAGTATATTTAAAGACCTTGTTTTTAAGTTTTTAAATGTAACTCTTTGGGGTAAGCAAATTGTATTTATATACAGCTGTAGACATTTAAAATGAAAAGAAATTCATAGCCCTTCCTGCATGTAAAGTTTACATTCTTAAAAAAAACTCCAGTGCTAATTTACCTATTGCTTCTCATCTTTTAAAGTACAAAGCAACTTATATTCTGAGCTATAAAGAAATGTTGGGTGGCAAATTGGTTATTTAGACAGTGATTAAAATAGTAAAAACTCTGACATAAGCAGTTTATCTTTATATTTAATAATATTGGGTGGCAGTAGAGGTAAGTACCTTCTTGTAGAAACGCATTCTCATGTTTATTGGTACAAGTAGTTCCATGATGGCAAGGATCTCTCCTGTTCACAACTGCATGCCCCAGTGCCCAGCATTGTGTTTGGCACATGGTAGATACTTTTGATTAGTTGGATGGATTTTTAATATTTAAAAACTCTTAAAATATGTATTTAATTGGAATAGGGAGTTAGTCAGTTTAATAATTTTTTTCTAAATTTGTTAGACCATGTCATGATACTTCTTTTTAAAATACAAACAACTCACCTGGGAGACTCACCTTTTTATAAATTCCATTTTTCTTTTGTGTTTGCTTTGGTTTCTAATTACCAAATACATGTTAAGATAGCCCTATACACTGAACAATATAATTTGACCTGGCAAAACTTGTACACTAGAAATCTGTGCTATTTAGAGGAAGGTGAAAACTGTATCACATAATACTTATTTTATTTGGTGTTCTCTGCTCTACAGAGCTGATGCATTCTTTATGTCCCTTAGGAGAATATAGTTATGAACTACTTTTTAAAAATTGTATATTTAAGGAATGCAGCAAGTTTGGTTTTACAAAATGCTTGAGGGCATTGCAGGTGGGCAGACAAATACAAGCACTTTATTTTCAACTTGCCATCTAGATTACCTGACATGTATAGAACTTACTAGCTCTATACTTCTCCAGCTCCCTTATAAAAAACAAAATTGTTTTTTTAAGAAATAGTTTTTTTAAAAAATAAGTTGGGGTTTTTAGGAGCCTAGGGTATACCCTACATGTGAGGGCAAGTTTCAGAACTTTGGTGCGCTACTTAGATAATTCCTTAGGTTATAATATGAATAGTAACAGGTTAACAATTAGTGGCTTTAGAGGAAGCCAGTCCTGGGACCATAATTTAGTGCAAGGAGAAGCCCATTCTAACAGTCATATCTAAATAAAGATTTTATAGTATGAGTATTCTTCAGAAAAAAAGAAAAACTCAAAGTGGTAGTGTAGACAACTCTTGATTATTCAGGGCTTGATTTGTGGATTATTCATTCTTTTTGTTTGTCCTGTTACCTCATTATTTTGTTGTTCATTATAGCTTAATTAGAGTGAGCTAGGAAGTACACTGTTTTAAATTTTTATTAATTGAATATTACTAGCCATTTATGATTTTTATGATGTTTTTTAGAGATTTAAAATTAATGGAAAAAATGGG
The DNA here is from genome assembly GCF_022355385.1 of Mustela nigripes. Lineage (NCBI taxonomy): Eukaryota > Metazoa > Chordata > Mammalia > Carnivora > Mustelidae > Mustela > Mustela nigripes. The sequence goes on along the minus strand of NC_081575.1, from coordinate 26,338,433 downwards.
GTACCTGGCTTTCTCAGTTGGTAGAGTATGCAACTCTTGATCTCGGGGTTATGAGTTCAGCCCCCAGGTTGGGTGTAAAGATTACTTTAAAAAAATCTTAAAATTAATGGAAAAATCGAATTGGTTTGTATAATGTTTTTATTGGGAGAGATTAGAAGCTAATCAGTATGTGATACTTTAACATTTATTATTAATTGGATGTAAGTCTTACCTGCTTTTTCTTTAGGTAGCCATCAAGTCCTAGATTCACATGGAAATAAAAGGAAAACATAAGAAAATTATAAAAGAAAATTATATACAAATTAAGAGCTTCAGACTCAGCGTATTTTCTCTTTTGTTACAGATTTGTCATTTGCTTTTAGATCTTTCTCTCAGTTAGGAACTGCATCTTTGACCTTCAAAACCAGAAATATTGTCCTTCCTGTGGCCAAACTAAACTTATTTTGGTCACAGATGGTATTCATCTGTTGTTCATATGACATTATTGGTATTTAATTGATTGTAAGTTCTTAAGGGAATAGATCAGTACTAACATTGTTTCCCCTTCCCTGTTCAACACAGTATAGTATTAATCAAGGTTATTTATTAATGAGTGAGACTTTGCGGGTTCTATGTTTCATCTATCATAGAAGAACCTGCCCCCCCCATTTTTTTTTTTTTTAAAGTAGGTTTTATGCCCAATATGGCTCTTGAACTCATGACCAGCCAGGTACTGCTAGCAAAAGCTGTGGAGTTTTCAGGCATTGTATTATGATTTGAATTTGTCATAAGGATTTTAGGACCAGTAGAAGAATCACATCCTGTTCCTGTTTAGGGCATATGTCTTTTTAAGCCAGGCAAGAGCATCATAACAAATCTTATTTTATTTTAATTAATTAATTAAAATCAGAACATTTATTATGTGGCTCATCATTGAAATACATAAGATGAGCTTGTTGTTTCAACAGCTGCCCTCTTGAGCTTAGGTGTTGTTCCTTCATGGAATCCATGCCTGAATCTGCGGTATACAATTAGGTGTCTCATTCGACCAGTCCCAGTGGTATTTCATCTTTTAGCCTGGGTACTTCAGTTGTACTTTCTCTTCCTCTTGGCAGGATAGCCACATACATATGCCATAGGTCAATTTCTGAAGGTGGTAGGCCTTAGAGCCACAGTGGCGGCACAAAATGTGTGTCTTACTGCAGTGGTTTCCAGTGATTATGTCCCCTCCTTCATCATCTTGTTTCTGTGGCTAAGACCAAAGAGCGAGAATCATACAAATTTTAAAAATAATTATAATACCAGGGTTTTTCTTTGTATCTGTTAATACTGTTGTGGGACTGCAACAGTTTATAACAAATCCATATCTTAAAAAGGCAGGGTGTCTGGGTGGCTTAGTCGGTTAAGCGTCTAACTGCGTTTGACTCTTGATTTCTTCTCAAGTCACGATCTCAGGGTCCTGTGATGGAACCCCTTATTGGGCTACCTGCTCAACGGGGAGTCTGTTTACCTCACCTTCCCTCTGCCCCTCCCCCTGCTTGTGCACTCTCTCTCAAATAAATAAATAAGTCTTAAAATCTTTTTTAAAAAATGCAGTCAAATGCAAGGGGGAAAAAATCCTTTTTTACCTGAAGGACAGTAGCAGGCCCTGGGAAATTTAATTTTTGAGTACAGATATCCTTCCCAATATTTTTCATTTGTTGGTAATAAATATGGCATCCCTTCCCTTAAAGGAATTGTTTGTCTTAGAAGAAAGAAGCAAACCATTGTTTTACCCACGTAAATCTATGAATATCTTTCTGACATTGGGGTGTTCCAGAAGATGATAAAGAAATGATAGCAGCTCCAGAAATACCAACTGATTTTAATCTACTACAGTAAGTATATTATGAAAATTCTTAAATACTTTTTCCACAAAATGGGCAATATATTAACTTCAGTTAAAATTATTTCTGCAGAAGTTCTAATGTATAAGATAAAAGTATGTATATTTTGAAACAGTTTATATCAAAGCTCATTGGTCTTTGTAACAGTGATTCCATGTTTTTTTGTACTATGTTTTTGATTTATTTTTTAATTTAGATACAGTACAATTTATTATTTTGCCGTGGAGTTCTTTGAACCCATAATTAGGTTTTACAATCGCAACTGTTTTGAGGGAGTGCCATGAAATTCTTAAAAAGTGTTCCCATTGGTAAGGAATATATACCACATAGTAGTATTGAGGGTGTAATACCAGATTTCTGTTATAAAGCGCACTGATAATAAGTTTAAATATGGGAGGGTAGGACATGCTGTCCATATTTTTTTTCAGAAAAAAATTACATGCTTATTGGTCTATAAAGTGACTTCAACATAGGTATTTTCGTCACCCTTGTCTTAAAAGCCACCTCTACTCCTTATTCAACTTTTATTCTAATTACTCTTTAGTATTTGATGTAGGGAGGAATTTCAGCTACTGTATGTAATAGTTGTTTTCATACTAAGCTGCAGTTTCATGAGGTGCCTCAGTGAAAAAGGAACCCTTAAACTGTCTTTGGATCCCTTTAACTTTATACACATATATACTATACTATATTTTCTGTTGGAATCTTTATAACACTTGATTTGAAAATAATTTGGCTGCTATGAATTTTGAAAACATCAGATAAATACTTTGTACATAATGGTAGCCAGTGTCTACTTTTGATGCTTTTTATAGGTATTCATTTTAAAAATAATTTTATTATTTTCGGTGGAGACTAAGGTGGTCTGTGGGGATATTGCTAGTATTTTGAAGTGTGCTTTTCAGTGTGATATTATCCCAGTGTATATGGACTCTGTTTTTAAGATTCTTGAGGAAAATTTCGTGTTTTTGTTTGAGGTGGGATACAGGATAGTCCAAGGAAAATGTAATGTTTAGTTGGACTACTATGAAATTATGAAATTTCTTAAATATGTTAAGATTGGAGACAAGAATGTTTGTGTTATAAACTAGACTACTGACTATTAGAATATCTCAAGTAATTAAGGCCTGAAATAGTTTAATGGGTAAGAGAGAATTGATGTGGAGGTAGAATAAACAAGTGTTCGGTTGGGTATGTGAGATGGGGGACAGGGTAAAGAGAAAGGAGTGGAAGAGTCAATCATATGATAGATGACTCACGAAATTTCAGGCCACTAAAAGGTTAACCTGCTATGCTCCATAAACATGCTAGCATAGGTTATTTTACCTAGGATAGGTGGTGGTGGTGTTCTTTTGATCTTAAAAGCAGAGGAAAACATAGGAGAAAGGCAGACTTTCAAGAGTATTTCTTTGGTTGGGGATGTGTTAGGCTCTTACACTGATTACTCACTTTAGCTTTCTTCATAAGGTTTTCCATTTAGTAATCAAACCTCTAGTGGCTCATTCTTTTAGTTGGGAGAGATGAGGATTAAGAGTGTAATTGAGCCTGTGATTAGTCTGTGGCCATTGGAATATTGCGAAGACTAGTGATTGTAGATTTATAGCAGTTAGAGAGCTAAGAGAGCTAGTGTCCCACAAGTGTCTTAGGAATAAAGAAATATTACTTATAGACAACAAGATACCTAAAAACATTATCTTTCTTTTCTTTTTCTTTTCTTTCTTTCTGTTTTTTTTGTGCAAGGCCATATAGGCGTGTGGGAAGGATATTGATGACAACAATCTTCTTAAGATGTAATAGTCATGATTTTCAGGGTTGATATGACAGTAGTCATTCAGGTTTTGGTGCATTAACTCTTGGGAAATGGGATTTATTATAGGCCCTTTCCTCACAACATTATAGGACATAGTTAGGATTGCCACAATCTTCAATACATTGTTTAAATTATGTTGTAGGTAACTGCTATTAATAGTAATTTTTTCCTTGCTAGCAACTTAACCATTACTATAGGTATATAAAGTATACCTACTTACCTCATAACCTCTGGACAACTGGTTATTTTAGCAATAAAAATGGAAATAGAAGAAATCTAGTTAGAGAAGAATAGCTTTGCATTTTGATTCCATTTGTTTTAAGCAAAACTGGTACTAGGATTACATATTTGAAGTGGTAAAAATGTATCTTTCATGGGTGTGGCTCAGTTCTAAACTCATTATGACCCAGATTTCAAGTAAGCCTTGCCTTCAGCTCTTAAATGTGAGGGTATATTACTACTACTTAGATAGACCCATGTTTGCATATTTAGGAAGCATTATACATATGTATTTAAATTAGTCTTCTTCCTTATGTGTGAGAAAATCCAGATTATATAAAACACCTCACCTACTCCAAAATAAAGGGCAACTTCCTAGAATTACAGATTTATATATTTATTTGAGAGAGAGACAGTGAAAATATGTAGATTTACATGTTGGAGGAGATTGAAGAAACTTTAGAGATTTCATTCTTTCTTGCATGTACATTGTTTATAGATGAAAAGATTGAGAGGTTGTCACTTGTCTAAGATCACACAGTTTCTTAGTACTAGAATCAGTTCTCCTGTAGTTCACCACCTCTTTACTTCATAAAGGATTTTGATCAGTTAGCACTTCCCTATTGTGTTTCTTTCTTTGTTTTTTTTTTTTTAAAGATTTTATTTATTTATTTGACAGAGATCACAATTAGGCAGAGAGGCAGGCAGACAGAGAGGAGGAAGCAGGCTCCCCGATGAGCAGAGAGCCCAACGTGGGGCTCTATCCCAGGACCCAGGGATCATGACCTGAGCTGAAGGCAGAGGCCTAACTCACTGATCCACCCAGGCACCCCCCTTATTGTATTTCAAATGGTTTAGTTTGTAAAAATGTTTTATACATATCCTTTCAGAAGTACATGTTTTGTATAGTTATATTTCCAAATATTTTTTGAGTGAGCAAGGAGTGGTCAGAGGATTCTTTTTTTTTTTTTTATTAAGATTTTATTTATTTACTTGACAAAGATCACAAGTAGGCAGAGAGGCAGAGAAAGCGAGAGCTAGAGAGAGAGAGGGAAGCAGGCTCACCGCTGAGCAGAGAGCCCGATGCGGGGCTCGATCCCAGGACCCTGAGATCATGACCTGAGCCGAAGGCAGAGGCTTAACCCACTGAGTCACCCAGGCGCCCCCAGAGAATTCTTAATATCACTAAAATTCCCTAATAAAGATCATCCAGTTCCTAGTGTTAAAATGTAGTCTTCTCTGAACTCCATGGTGTTGAATCAGAAAATGAAACCAGCCATTACAATAGAACACCACAGTTACTATGGTTAAAATTTTTTAAAAAATTTTATTTATTTATTTGACTGACAGAGATCACAAGTAGGCAGAGAGGCTGGCAGAAAGAGAGGGGGAGGCAGGCTTCCTGCTGAGCAAAGAGCCTGATGTGGGGCTTGATCCCAGGACCCTGGGATCATGAGCTGAGCTGAAGGCAGAGACTTTAATCCACTGAGCCACCCAGGTACCCCTGTGGTTAAAATTTTGAGAGCCACTGGTATTATATGTTTTTGTTTTGGTTAAAAATTAAGAAAATAAAAAATGTTTATAGATATTTTTATTTTAGATTATTGCTTTGTAGTTTGTTATATAATTTTATGTTTGGTAATATGCTATGGTATGATGTTTTGGGAAAGCATCTTAGTTACATGTAATGCTAATAAGGAATTTTGTGAAGAGTTCACCAAGCCTTTGTTTTAGAAAATATGGCTAAAATTAGAAACTTCACCTATATTTCTAAAGAAAGTTTTAAATAATTGCTTATCTTTCTGTCACAGGGAGTCAGAAACACATTTTTCTTCTGACACAGATTTTGAAGACATTGAAGGAAAAAACCAAAAGCAAGGCAAAGGAAAAGTATGTATAGAATATATGACTTTGTTTTGGTTCTTTAAGTCATTTGTATACATACATGCATATATACATATAAAAATATATAACTGTTTTAGTTATGGCTCACATGTTGTCTTTTAAAAGTTCTCTCCCCACCACTGGTATGGTAAGCCTTCTGAATGTATATGGTTTCTTTGGCTTCTAGGTCAAATATCTTTTGATTATCTGTTTTCCACTACTGTAAAGTTGAAATTAATAATACAACATTGTTTCTTTTTTAAAATTTTGTTAAGTTCTTAATTTTAATTCCAGTATAGTTGACCTACAGTGTAATAGTTTTAGGTGTACAGTTTAGTGATTCAGCAATTCTATACATTAATTCAGTGCTTGTTATGATAAGTATAGTCTTTAATCCCCATCACCTATTTCATCCATTCCCCCACCCACCTCCCTCTGGTAACCATCAGTTTGTTTTCTGTAGGTAGAGTCTGATTCTTGGTTTGTCTCTCTTTTCCTTTGTTTCTTAAATTCCACATATGAGTGAAATCATACAGTATTTGTCTTTCTCTGACTTACTTTGATTAATGTTATACTCTCTAGCTCCATCCATGTTTTTGCAAATGGCAAGATTTCATTCTTTTTTTGTGGCTGGATAATTTTCTGTTGTATATGTAGACACCACATCTTCTTTATTCATTCATCTATGGATGGGTATTTGCACTGCTTCCATAATTTGGCTATTGTAAATAATGCTGCAGTAAACATATGGGTACATATATCCTTTCAAATTAGCGTTTTTATATTCTTTGGATAAATACCAGTAGTGTGATTATTGGATCATAGGGTAGTTCTATTTTTAATGTTTTGAGGAACCTCTACTGTTTTCCACAGTGGCTGCACCAGTTTGTGTTCCTGCTAACAGTGTATGAGTGTTCCTTTTCTCCACATCCTCACCAACACTTGTTGTTTGTATTTCTAATAGTTTATTTTGTAAAGCACAATTTGCTAAGCACAATGTGATACTCTGTTGGCTTTATTTACGCATGAGTAGTCAAACATAAGCAAAGCAATAAATAAAATTCCTTGTTCTAAACTATCCTGAAAATGTAACCTATAATCAGTTTAAGTCCAGTAGGTTCCAGTTGACAAGAGTTTTACTCTTTATAAGTAATGCTAAGGATAAAAAGTAACAAAGTGAGGGGTCCCTAGCGAGCTCAGTCAGAAGAGCATTCAACGCTTGATCTCCAGGTTGTGTAGGGGTTACTTAAATAAATAAAAATTAAAAAAAAAAAACAAAACTAAAACCTAACAAAGGGAGGTTCTGATTCAACAGAATGAAGATTTAGAATATAAGTGCCTAGCCTGAGGACCCTGAATGACTTGTTGAATGCGTAAATTATTTTGATGTTTTGGAAAGTACATTTGACTCTGTGCATGTGTATAAATACAGTGTGTAAAAGATGACTTGTTTTTGTTCACCATTTTCTTTCCCAAAATGAATTTTGGATTTATATTTTCTTACAACAAATTTTTAAAATCTATTTATTTAAAAAATTTTTAAAAAAGATTTTATTTATTTAGAGAGAGAGCACAAGCAGGACTTAGGGCAGAAAAAAAGGGGAGAAAGAATCTCAAGCAGACTGCACGCTGAGCATGGAGACCCATGCAGGGCTTGATCTCATGGCGCTGAGATCAAGATCTAAGCTGGAATCAAGAGTCAGATGCTTAACTGACTGACTCACCCAGGCACCGTGACACACTTACTTTTAAAAAGTCTGTAATTTTCATGATCTCAGGGTCCTGGGATGAATTCCTGCATTGGGCTCTCTGCTCAGCAGGGAGCCTGCTTCCTCCTCTCTCTGCCTATTTGCCTACCTGTGATCTCTCTCTATCTGTGTCAAATAAATAAAATCTTTTAAAAAAAGTCTGGGGTGCCTGGGTGGCTCAGTGGCTTAAAGCCTCTGCCTTCGGCTCAGGTCATGATTTCAGGGTCCTGGGATGGAGTCCGACCTCGGGGTTCCTTGCTCAGTGGGGAGCGTGCTCCTCTCTCTCCAACTCCCCCTTCTTGTGCTCACTCTCTCTCTGACAAATAAATAAATAAAGTCTTAAAAACAAAAGGAAAAATGTCTATAATACAGAACTGTACAATAAACAAAGTAAATTTCCCTGTAAACCTATGTCACAGAGGTAAGATAATCTTTAAACATTTTGTGAACCGTTCTTTTATACATACATCTGTCTATAAACATGCACATCGACTTTTACTTAAATGGATTCATACTATGCAAACTGTTTAATTTGCTTTTAAAACTTAATAGTATGTTGTAAGTAGCTTTCCTGTCAGTGAATTTTTTTTAAAGGTTCTTTTATTTATTTGACAGACAAGAGATCACAAGTAGGCAGAGAGGCAGGCAGAGAGAGAGAGAGAGAGAGCAAGCGAGAGGAGTGAAGCAGGCTCCCTGCTGAACAGAGAGCCTTATGTGGGGCTGGATCCCAGGACCCTAGGATCAGGACCTGAGCCTAAGGCAGAGGCTTTAGCCCACTGAGCCACTCAGGTGCCCCATCAGTGAATTTTGGCTATCATTTCTAATGGTGTCATAGTACCCCATTTTATCTATGGAATACAATTTATTTAATTAATCTTTGGCATATATTTTTAGAGTTCACATAATCCATATTTCATAATTTGATATCCTTTTTCAGTCTCTTAAAACATAGACATTTTGAGACAAAAGTGTGAATAAATTAAATGTTAACTCATGACTGTTCGAAGACAGTCATAATTCTAGTGGGTAGTATATGGTTATCCATTAGAAAACTAATTTTTCTTATTCTTCAGCCATCTTGCAAAACTGAAAATGTACTTTTGACTTCGATTTAATTTACAAGTTGGGATAAGACTCACAGTGGCATCTGACTAGAGGACTCCCCAAAGTTTTTGTGCCACAGTTTAACTTTGTATAGTCACTGCTATGAGTGAGGTGTTAGGTCTCAGTTTAAGGATTTATTATAATAATAATAATCATAGTAACTACGTTTTGACACTGCACTATGTATGTTCCAAGCACTGTGCTAAAAATACGTTATCTAATTTAATATTTGAACCACCCTGTGAATTAGAAAACTTCCTGATTTTATAGATAGGAAACTGGTCCAGAGAAGTTCAGTGGTTCAAGGGTTTGAACCCACATCTGTTCAAGGGTGGTGAGAGCAGAAGCAGGGTTGGGGCAGAGGAAGAGGAAGAAGCAGACTCCCCACTGAGCAGGGAGTCCCATGTGGAGCTTTATCCCAGAACCTGAGATCAGGACCAGAGCCAGAGGCAGAGGCTTAGCCACTGAGCCACCCAGGTACCCCCCACCTCAATCCCCCAACCCCATAGTCTTGCTTTATTTATTTATTTTTTTTAAAGATTTATTTATTTATTTGACAGAGAGAGATTACAAGTAGGCAGAGAGGCAGGCAGAGAGAGAGAGGAGGAAGCAGGCTCCCTGCTGAGCAGAGAGCCCGATGCGGGACTCGATCCCAGGACCCTGAGATCATGACCTGAGCCGAAGGCAGCAGCTTAACCCACTGAGCCACCCAGGCGCCCCCATAGTCTTGCTTTAGAGATGTTTTTTCATCTACAAGATTGTGCCCAGGTTAGCATGTTTACTTCTTGTACTTCCCTGTATTACCATTCCTTGTACATTGTTTTTTTTTTTTTCCTAGCATAGCATATCCACTGAGCCATTTTAATTGTACTAGTTTTCCATACCAACAGGGAATATTGAAGCATATGATAGGTAAATTGAAAATATATAATTCCATTTAATTAACACTAACATTTTCTACTTTTCTGGTGTACTGTCTGTAGTTGATCTTTTCTTTCACCCTTATCTCTGAAATTACTTTTACTGGGGACAATAACCTTTCATTCTGCAATTAGGAATTAATGACTTAGGTTCACAAAGACAGACTCTCCTTAACAAAAGAATGTAAATTAACAAGTAATACATTTCAGTTGTTAGGAAGGAGTTTGAGGTAGTTGTTAAGAGTAGGGTGGTTTTGGAAGGAGGAAGGAATCCTCTGTGGAACAAAGTATACAAACATACAAATTATACAAACAAAGTATACAAACAAAGTATACAAACGCTGTCAGTAGAAATAAGTGTGTAGACCTGGCGGTAGATGAGGAGTATGCAAATGATCTAAGAATTTTTTTTTTAATTTTTAAAGACTTGTAAAAATAAAGAATACGTGACAGATCTCTGTCAAATAAAATCTTAAAAAAAATCTTTACATATTACAATAGATGATTTCTACATCTTTTTTCAACCTCCGCATTTCTGTGATTTAGAGCAAGGATCAGCAAACTTTCTGTAAAATACCACACAGTAAATATTTCAGACTTTGCAGGCCACCACATTCCATCTCTGTCACATATTCTTTTTTTTTTTTTTTTAAGGATTTTTATTTTACTTATTTGACAGAGGGAGATCACAAGTAGGCAGGGAGACCGGCAGAGAGAGGAGGAAGCAGGCTCCCCACCAAGCAGAAAGCCCAGTGCAGGGCTCAATCCCAGGACCCTGGGATCATGACCTGTGCCAAAGGCAGAGGCTTTAACCCACTGAGCCACCCAGATGCCCCTAATCTGTAAAGATGTAATACAACTTTGACATTTTAGAAATGAGGATTCTGAGTTAGGGAATGACTTGCTTTTCTATAACAAGTTAAAAGGCCGTGGGAAGTATTTTATAACTGAGGCGTGTAGGCAGCCTTTTAGCTGATTATGAAGTCCCCACTCCCCAGTACTGACAACTCCCTTATAAATGGGCTTCATTTCCATAGTGTTCATTAACAAATTTTCTTGATAAATAAGTGTTGAATTACACTAGTTGTACAGAGGAACATGATTTTTTAAATTTGAATTCTCCTTCGTTTATTCGGAATATGAGTGAGGTTGATACACATATTCATACTTTTTAGAATTCCTTTATCAGTGCACTGCAATAATTTATAAGACTAATAGTAGTTAAAATTTAGAAATTTGAACTAAGTACGAGTTACTTATTTGAGAAAGTGTTTTGTTATTCTTGCTGCCCACTGCAGTCTGCCCCTTAAAGCAGCAACCCTATGAGTAGGCACAGTTTTATCCTCACTTTACAGATTAGAAACTCTGAAGCACAGTATAGTTAAGTCACTTGCCCAACATCACTCCAGTAATAGGAGTAAAACTTTGGACCCATGCAGTCTGTCAGTCTGCCGAGGCTGTGCTCTTTACTACAGTGTCATGTGAGGTGTCTGGTACTGTAAATGAAAAAGTTGATGCCACAAAGAAGCTGTCTCAACCGTATCATTTTATTATGACATGTATGGCACTCCTCTTTAGGTCAGGTTTAGGCACGTTATAATTATGTACCTTTTTAACTGCTTTCTGCTGTAGCTTTATTTTAAATTTTCAAGGATAATGATATAACTTAATTAACTTGTATTTTTATGCAGACTTGTAAAAAAGGCAAAAAGGGCCCAGGAGAAAAGGGCAAAGGTGGAAATGGTGGAGGAAAACCTCCTTCTGGTCCAAACCGAATGAATGGTCATCACCAACAGAATGGAGTGGAAAACATGATGTTGTTTGAAGTTGTTAAAATGGGCAAGAGTGCTATGCAGGTAATGTTTATTATGTTCTTCCCAGTTCATTTGTTCATTTTAAACTTCAGTGAGTTATATAAAATCCCTGAGTTTTCTAATTGCACTAAAAGAAACTGACACTTGCTTATTAGAAAAAAGCAACAAAGTCATCGGAAAACTAGGAATCTGTCTATTCAGACATAAGACCTTTAAGCTGTGTCTTGAGTCATTTTCTGCTGCATTATTTTCTTTTAATAGCATATAATAAAAAATTATTTGCTAAAAAAATATGCTGATGTAAACTCTGAGGTTTCAGTTTCCCCTGAATTTATTTGGCTGCCATTAAAATATGAAGTCCTTTGCCCATATAGAATTCTTGGTTGAGTGATCTAATATAATCACTCTCCACTTTAGTGAATTGAATTATGTTGATCACTGTTGTCTGTTACAAAGTTTATTACTTGTGCTGTTTCTTAGCAGAAGAGTAAAAAGTGAGAGTCATAGCCATGTCAAGTCATCCTAATTTTATTCCTTCTGTATAATTTTATGACAATAGAAGCATTTAGGTTTTACAGTGGAGACTAAACCCATATGGTTTTAAAGAAATTGAATAAACACTATGCTCAAAGAATATACATGCTTACTAAAGTTATTTTTTGCTGTATAAAAGCCATAGGGAATATTTTTTAGGGAATTAATTTCAATTAATTAAATGATTTATGGAGAACTAGCCATTTAAGCATTCTCTTACGAGAGAGTAACAAATGCAAATCTTGTTTATAAATATGGACTTAACTGATATGTATGGCTTTGTATAAATTTTTAAGTATCAGTTGGGAATGAGAAGCCACATTTTTACATGTAAAATAAAAATTGTTTGTTGTTTTGAGCTATCACCAGTTGTACAGAGGAATGTGACTTTTAAAATTTGAATTTGGGGATGCCTGGGTGGCTCAGTTGTTAAGCAACTGCCTTCAGCTCAGGTCATGATCCCAGGGCCCTGAGATTGAACATCAGGCTCATTGCTCAGCAGGGAGCCTGCTTCTCCCTCTCCTACTCCCCATGCTTGTGTTCCCTCTCAGCTGTCTCTGTCAAATAATTAAAATCTTTAAAAATAATAAATAAAATTTGAATTTGCCTTAATTTAGTCATACATAGTTTGCCTTTTATATAGTTGTGATGAAGGTATAGATTTTATTTATTTAATGTTTTAAATTATTATTTCATATATACATTCAATATTTTTAAAAATAATGTCCTATTATATTATAGTGATATGGTTTATTTAGTCATTCCCTAATTTAGAAAGTTGTCCCCTTCTCTCTGATTGCCATTTTGGGTAAACTTCATCAAAGGAATAAATTGTCTCCGTTACGTTATATATACCATTTCATTACTTTCCTTTTTATATTATACTTTTTCTCTATAATATTTTAAGCTGTTAAATGCATTAATCTTTTTTGGGTATCTTTCATTTTTGTTAACATCCGAAATCTCAACTTATATCCACAGCTAATTAGGCTGTTCTATTTTTGTCTAGTCTATAGGGTTTTTGTTTAACTTTTCTGTTCATCAAAAATTTTTAATAGAAAATGTGAGGATTTAGCTTTATATTCAGTTGTTTTGTTAGTGGTATCTCAGTGTTTAAAGAATGAACTTTTTCCTTATTTTTATGTTGATTATGGTTTGGCATATATTAAGATTGTACCTCTGTGTTAACTTGTTTTTTCTGTTTCACCCTTAAAAGTGAAATGTGCACAGTATCTCTCCACTGATTTCCCTGAATGGACTCTTAACCTCCAGTTTGTTTTGTGTACTCCCACTTGTGTTATCTTGGTAATAGGAAATTTGATCAAGGAAGTCTCCTGTTTACAAGCTTCTAACAGTTCTTCCTTATCTAAAAGTTCCAGCCCAGATTTTTTTTTTATGATGTGCTTCCTATTCCCTAGCCACTGTACATACTCTGCCTCCACCCTACTCTCCACAACCCCCCCCACCTTTCTTTTTGTTTTTCCCTTTGCCTGGAATACTCTTCATGTAAGATTAACTTAAATCACATGTCACTCTGAGAAGCATTCTTGGGCTCTGTCTTTCTCCCCTTGAATATATTTTTTACTCTTCTTTTTCCATTATAGCACTTAATATATTTTATTATAGGTGTGCATATGTCTGAATTTGCTTCTAGATCATTAATTTCTTGATCAAGGACTGTATATTATTCATTTTTTAAATCCCAGGATATACCTATTTCAGTAATTAGAGGTGAGGATAAGTATCAGACTGGCTGTTGGTTTTAAAATAGTTATTATATATTAAGAAAGGAGGGATCTGGGACACTTGGGTGGCTCAGTAGGTTAAGTGTCTGCCTTCAGCTCCTGCTGTTGAGTTCCTCTTGGGGCTCCCTGCTCAGCGGGGAGCCTGCTTCCCCCTTTCTCTCTGCCTGCCTATCTGCTTCTCCCTATCCCTGCCTTTCCCTCTGCATGCTACCCTTCCAGCATGCACTTGTGCGCTTTCTCTTTCTCTCTCTGACAAATAAGGAAATCTTTTTAAAAGATTGGTCTTTAAAGGGTGCCTGGGTAGCTCAGTGAGTTAAGCCACTGCCTTTGGCTCAGGTCCTGATCTCAGGGTCCTGGGATTGAGCCCCGCATCAGGCTCTCTGCTCAGCGGGGAGCCTGCTTCCCTCTCTCTCTCTCTCTGCCTGCCTCTTTGCCTACTTGTGATCTCTCTTTGTCAAATAAATAAATAAAATCTTCAAAAAAAATCAGTCTTTTAAAAAAAAGGGATCATGCATGCATATGCCCCTAGTTCTATTAGATAATATATATTGAATTTTATTGGATAAATTCTTAGCATACTGCTTGATGATTAAAATTTTAAAGTGTTATATTGCATTATTTTTATTATAGCAGCCTTGTATTCCCAGTACAAATTCTATGTGATCTTTTTGAATAAGTTTTTAATATGATGTGGTGATCTTTTTTGTAAGATTTCATTAAGTATTTTTATATCTTTATTGTTGAAATAGCCCTTCTTCCAGTCGTCTATTGCTGTATAACAAATCACTCCAAAGTTAGTGATGTAAAGGAACAGCCATTATACTAGGCTTAATGATTCTCTTGGTCTAGAATTCAGGCAGAAATAAATAGGGATGAAATGGTCTGTGCTCCCATCCGTGATGGTTTGTGCCTTAACCTGAGATACTTTTAATGCTCAGAGGTTACATAAACAGGTAAGGACTGTACTTCCCTGGAGGCTTCTTTATTCATTTTTGGTGCCTAATCTGGAGTGACTTGAAGGCTGGGCACTGCTGGAACTATTACCTAGAATACCTATAAATGGTTTTTGCATGTGGTTTGGGTTTCCTACAGTATGGCTTCTGGGTTTGGAGAGTGTCTTGAGCAGAGATCTGATTCTCTGTGCTAGAAGAACCAAGTACAGAAGTGGAATGGTGGTCAATGACTTAATCTTGGAAGCATCATTTTTATTGCCTTCAGTCCTAGAAAAGGGAATGTAGACCCCACTTATTGAAGAGCAGTGTCAAACATTTTGGGCCACGTTTTAAAACTCTCACAGTCCTATAATACATTCTTTTGATATTTATTACCTGTATGATATTTGGGAATAATCTTAAGTTTACATACATAAGCTATTGTCAAATATAGAAAAGGACTGAAATCTAGAAATTAGGTAAAATTTTAGAAGATCTCCAATCTCTTTGAGCTAGGTAATTCTTAGATAATATATCCTTTTTCTTTTCTTTAATTTGTAATGATACCACCATTTCTGTACATCAGATTGCACACATAATCCATTTAGTTTATACCCAGGTTTTGTATTTATTTGTATATAACTTAAACATTTTTCCCTCCTGATGCTTTTTTTTTTTAAAGATGTATTTATTTTATTAGAGCTAGAAAGTGTGCATGTGTGTGCAAGAATGGGGGGGAGAGGCAGAGGAAAAGAATATTAAGTAGACTTCCTGCTGAGTGTGGAGCGCACTTTGGCTCCATCTCAGGACCCGGAGATCATGACCTGAACTGCGATCAAGAGTGGGATGCTCAATGAACTGAGCTACCCAGGTTCCCCTGTCATCCTAATTTTTAAAACTTGGTTTATTTAAAAATAGTTTTCATCTGCTGTTTGGTTTCCTCTCCTATCCCCCAAAGAATAACGTGCTGCTTTTTATTTTTTTAGCTCTGTCCTATTAAAAAAAAAATACTATGTTGAAACATACTTCACATACTACAAAATTTTAAAATGTTTTTTTAAAATGTAAATTCAGTTGTGTTTAGTATATTCATAGAGTTGTGTAGCCAACACCACAGTCTAATTTTAAAATATTTTTCAGTACCCCAGAAGGAAACTTTGTGCCTGTTAGTCAGTTACTTTCTCTTTGCCTGTCCCAGGTCTAGGCTACCACTAACGTAGTTTTTATAAATTTGCCTATTCTGGACATTTCATATATATGATTCATTCAATATGTGGTCCTTTATCAGTGGTTTCTTTGACTTAGCATGTTTTCAAGGTTCATCCATATTGTGGTATGTATTATAATCTCATTCTTTTTTATTGCCAAATAATACACCATTTTGTTTATCCGTTCATCTTTTGATGCATATTTGCTTTGGTTCTACTTTTTGGCTATTGTGATTAATGCTATTACAGGTATTCTTGTACAAGTCTTTTTTTTTTTTAATTTTTTGTGTATGTCTTCATTTCTCCTGGGTATTATATATCTAGGAGTTGAGTTGTAGGATCATATGGTAACTGTTTAACCTTTTTTGTTTCATTTATTTTTTTAAATATTTTATTATTTATTCGACAGAGAGAGAGCGAGAGAGGGGATACAAGCCAGGGGAGTGGGAGAGGGAGAAGCAGGCTTCCCGCCGAGCAGGGAGCCCAATGTGGGGCTTGATCTGGGGCTTGATCCAAGGATCCTGGGATCCTGAGCCGGAGGCAGACACTGAATGACTGAGCCACCCAGGGGGCCCCAAACCTTTTTTTTTTTTTTTTTTTAAAGATTTTATTTATTTACTTGAGAGGGAGAGAGCACAGGCAGGGGGTGGGGGCAGCAGAGAGAGAGGGAGAAGCAGGCTCCCCAATAAGCAGGGAGCCCAGTGTGGGGCTCAATCCCAGGATCATAACCTGAGCTGAAGGTAGATGTTTAATGGGCTGAGCTACTCAGGTTTCCCAAGTGGTATCTTACTATTTTATTTTTGATTTCCATTTCCTTGGTGGCCAGTTTTGAGCATCTTTTGATGAGCCAATGGCTATTTGTATGTCTTCTATAAAGAGCTATATTTAGAATCTTTGTCTATATTATTAATTAGATTACTTGGCTTTTAAAAATTATTGGATTGCTCTTTTTTTTTTAAAAGATTTTATTTATTTATTTGACAGACAGAGATCACAAGTAGGCAGAGAGGCAGGCAGAGAGAGAGAGAGAGAGGGAAGCAGGCTTCCTGCGGAGCAGAGAGCCCGATGCGGGGCTCGATCCCGGGACCCTGAGATCATGACCCGAGCCGAAGGCAGCAGCCCAAACCACTGAGCCACCCAGGTGCCCCTATTGGATTGCTCTTAAAAAAATTATTGAATTGCTCTTAAGTCCCTTTCCTTAAACTTCATGAGTCTGGGTGGCTCAGTGGGTTAAGCCTCTGCCTTCGGTCAGGTCATGATCTCAGGGTCCTGGGATCGAGCCTCACATTGGGCTCTCTGCTCAGCAGGGAGCCTGCTTCCTCCTTTCTCTGCCTGCTCTCTGCCTTCTTGTGATCTCTGTCAAATAAATAAATAAAAATATTTTTATAAAATCATTAAATTGCAAGAGTTCTTGATGTAGGCATACCTCAGGGGTCCTGCGAGTTGGATTTTAGACCACTTCACTAAAGCAGATAACACAATAAAGCAAGTCAGATGAATTTTTTTGGTATCCCAATTCCTATAAAAGTTATGTTTATATTGTAGACTGTTAAGTTTGCAACAGCATTATGTGTGAACTGTATATACCTTAAAAAAATACTTTATTGCTAAAAATATTAATTATCTGAGCTTACAGTGAGTTGTATAATCTTTTTTCTGGTAGAGGATCTTGCCTCAGTGTTGATGGCTGCCCACTGATTGAGGTGGTGTTTGCTGAAGGTTTGGGTGGCAATGGCAATTTCTTAGAATAAGACAACAATGAACTTTGCCGCAGTGATAGATACCTTTTCACAGTTGGTTTCTTTGTAGTATGAGATACTGTTTGATAGCATTTTACCCACATTAGAACTTCTTTCAAAATTGAAGTCAGTCTTCTCTAACTCTCCTGCTATTTTATCATCCAAGTTGATGTAATATTCTAAATCCTTTGATGTCATTTCAACAATCTTCACAGCATCTTCACCTGGAGTATATATTTCTCCTCAAGAAATCACTTTCTTTGATCATCCATAAGAAGTAGTTCCTCATCTGTTAAAACTTTTATTATGAGATTTCAGCAATTCAGTCACATCTTTAGGCTGCATTTCTTTTTTTTAAAGATTTTGTTTATTTATTTGACAGAGAGAGCACAAGCAGGGGGAGCTGCAGGCAGAGGGAGAGGGAGAAGCAGGCTCCCCGCTGAGCAGAAAGCCCGACGTGGGGCTCCATCCCAGGACCCTGGGATCATGACCCAAGCTGAAGGCAGACGCTTAACCGACTGAGCCTCCCAGGTGCCCCTAGGCTCCATTTATAATTGTAGTTCTTATGCTATTTTCTACCACATCTGCAGTGAAATTTTTACCACATCCATTGAAAGTCATGAAGCCCTCAAAATCATCTATTAGAGTTACAATCAGCTTCTTTTAAAGTCCTGTTAATGTTGATAGTTTGACTTCTTCCCATGGATCATGAATGTTCTTAATGGAATCTAGAATGATGAATCATTTACAGAAGGTTTTCAGTTGATTTTGCCCATATCCATCAGAGGAGTCACCATGTAAGGCTATGTATATAGCTTTGTGAAAATGTATTTCTTAAATAAGAAGAATTGAAAGTTGAAATTACTCCTTTAACCATGGGCTTCAGAATGGATTTTTTTGTTAGTAGGCATGAAAACAACATGAATGTCATTGTACAACTCCATCAGAGCTCTTGAGTGACCAGGTGCATTGTCAGTAACAGTAGTATTTTGAAAGGAATCTTTTTCTTCTGAGTAGTGGGTTTTGGAAGTGGGCTTTAAATATTCAGTAAACCATGTTGTAAACAGGCTATTATCCAGTCTTTGTTGTTTGATTTGTAGAGCATAGGCAGAATAGATTCAGCATAATTCTTAAGGGCCCTAGGATTTTTGTAATGGTAAATGAGCCCTGACTTCAGTTTAAAGTAATCAGTTGCATTAAGTCCCTGACAAATAGAGTCAGTCTGTTCTTTGAAGCTTTGGAAGACAGGAATGGACTTCCCCCAGCTATCAAAGTCATAGCATCTACTTCCAATATAAGCCTATTTTGTCTACGTTGAAAATTTGTTGTTGTGTAGCCACTCTGGTTAATTATCTTAGCTAGTTTTCTGGATAACTTACTGCAGCTTCTACATCAGCATTTACTACTATTTCACTTTGTACTTTTTAAAAAATATTTTATTTATTTATTTGACAGACAGAGATTACAGGTAGGTGGAGAGGCAGGCAGAGAGGGGGGAAGCAGGCTCCCTGTGGAGCAGAGAGCCCAATGTGGGGCTTGATCCCAGGACCTGGGATCATGATCTGAGCCGAAGGCAGAAGCTTGAAACCACTGAGCCACCTGGGCGCCCTCACTTTGCACTTTGATATAAAGGAGACTCCTTTCCTTAAACTTCATGAACCAACTTCTGCTAGCTTCAAGTTTTCCTTCTGCATTTTTTCTTCACCTCCCCCAGCCTTCAAAGAATTGAAAAGTTGGGAGCCTTGTTCCGGATTAGGCTTTGACTTAAGGCTGTGTTGTGGCTGGTTTGATTCTTTCATTCATATCTCTAAAACATTGTCCACATAGCATAAGGCTGTTTCACTTCATTGTCATCACGTATTCACTGAACAACACTTTATTTTCTGCAAGAATTTCTCCTTTGCATTTATAACTTGGCTGTTTGGCTCAAGAGGCTTATCTTTTGGCCTGTCTTGGCTTTCCACATGCCTTCCTCGGTAAGCATAATCATTTTCTAGCTTTTGATTTAAAGTGAGAGATATGCAGCTCTTCCTTTCACTTAAACACTTGGAGCTCATTGTGGGGTTATTAATTCGCCTAATTTTAATACTGTTATCTGTTATTCTGTTAATACTGTTTCCTGTTAATCTCAGGGAATAGGGAGGTCTGAGGAGAGGGAGAGATGGGGGAATCAGAACACGCACAACGTTTATTAAGTTTGCTCTCTTATATGGGTACGATTCATGGTGCCCCAAAACAACTACAATAGTGGCATCAAAGATCTCTGATCCCGGATTACCATTAATAAATACAATGAAAGAGTTTAAAATGTTGAGAGAATTGCCAAATGTGACAGAGACACATGGTGAGCACCTGCTGCTAAAAAATGGCTCTGATTGACTTGCTTGACACAGGGTTGCCACAAACCTTTGGCTTGTAATACACACACACACACACACACACACACACTCACTCTCTCTCTCTCTGTCTGTCTCCCTCTCGCACTGTGAAGCCCAGCGAAGTGCAGTAAACCGAGATATGCCTTTATATTTTGAGTACCAGTGCCTTATCAGATATATGATATGCCTATGTTTTCTCCTAATCTGTGGGTTGCTTCTCTCATCTTTGATGGAGTCTTTTGAAACAAAACTTTTATGATTAAATGAAATTCATTTTTTCTTTTGTCTCGTGCTTTTAGTCTAATATCTAAGAGTACTTTGCTTAACATATGGTTATGAAGACTTACATGTTTTATAGTTTAAGCTGTTAGATTTCAGTTTCTCATCCATTATAAGTATTATTTATGGTATGAGACAGGGTCCAACTTCAGTCTTTTTTTTTTTTTTAATTTTTAAAAAGATTTCGTTATTTGAGAGAGATAATGAGCAGGGGAAGGGGCAGAGGGAGAGGGTGAGACAGAATCTTTAGCAGGTTCCACGCCCAGTGTGGAGCCCCATGTGGGGCTTGATTTCAAAACCCTGAGTTCATAACCTGAGCTCAAGTTGAGTCAGACACTTAACTGACCTATTGAACCATCCAGGCACTCCCAACTTCATTCTTTTGCATGCATATATTGCCAGTTGTCCCAGCACCATTTGTTGAAAAGACTAGTCTTTCTTCATTGAATTGTCTTGGCCTCCTTGTCAAAAATCAAGTAACCATAAATATGAGAGTTTATTTTTGATTTGCATTTTTATTACATTTATCTATACTTTTGTCCTTAAGCCAAAGTCTTGAGTACTGTAGCTTCTAGTAAGTTTTGAAATAATGAAATGTGAGTCTTCCAACTTTGTGCTTCTTTTTCAGGATAGTTTTGACTATTCTAGATCTCTTGCATTACCATAAGGATTTTAGGATCAGCTTTCCAGTTTCTACTAAGAAGCCAGCTGGGTTTTTAATAGGGATTGCATTGACTCTGTATATCTATTTGGAGAGTTATTGTCTACAGATTGATGAACTGTCCTACTTAACTGTGTTTATTTAGCCATTAATTTACTTTGGTTATTAACATGGGACCAATAGTGTTCACTGTTGAAAAAAATTTGGTTCTGCATTTTCTTATTGACAGAGGCATTTATATCTTTTTAGAAAGATTTTTGTTCTCATTCCATTGCAGTGTTAATATTTAAGTGTTATTTGTATTTAGTACACTATTTTAGTCAAAAAGAAATATGGGTGTGATTTTTAACATTTTCTAGGATATCCTTAATGTCACTAAGAAATAAGTACACTTTATAGAGTTGGGTCCCATAGTTAGTTTTTAGATTCCTTTTAATACAAAATAAACAGAAGACTGATCATCATTATGTGTTATCAGGTGATTATTTTACTGAATTTAGTTTTCTTTTATTGTTAAAATTTAACTTTAAATTTTAGAATACAAGTATATGTATATTAATTTAAAGAAATGTGATACTACTTAATATTGAAATTTAATGACTTTAATCAGACTTAATTCTTAGAACATTAGCAAAAGCTAACGTTTTTTTTTTTCCTTCTCTGCTGTAGTCGGTGGTAGATGATTGGATAGAATCATACAAGCATGACCGAGATATAGCACTTCTTGACCTCATCAACTTTTTTATTCAGTGTTCAGGCTGTAAAGGTAAGATACATTTATTTTGGAAGCAGAATGTTCTGAAATGGTCTCTTTTTATTCCACCTAAATATATATTAGCACTTTACATGGAAAATAATGCCAAGGTATGGTATTGTTTGCATTATAATCATATAGAATGTATAAGGACAAAGGAGCAAAGAACAAAGAAAGAAACTCCGTTGAGACAGTTGTGTATTCATGTGTAAAAATTAACCAAAAGCTTCGCAATTTGTAACGTCTATTACTTTTATTAGATATATTTACCACTTTTAGCATCTGGTTTTAGGACCAAAGAAATGGATTAAAATGGGAGAAGGAAGATAACAAAGAGGTACAAGTTCAAGTGGCAGGGAATTGTAAAGTGTAGGGAGTTTAAAGGTGCCATGAATGACAGTAACTAAGTAAGTAGGTAGGTAAGTAACTAAGTTAAGTAAGGTATTGGTGAAATTTCTAGTTTTTTTCTTAAAAAGTAGAGAAGTTTTGGAGTGGGGTCTTACTGGAAATGTTTTCACTTTTTATTTAAAAAGATTTTGAAGTATGAGAGGGGAAAATATACAGTAGTGTCTTCCCTGGGGCAAAAATATTTAGTGCCGACATTGAGCAGGGGGGCACAATTAGGTAAGTTGGGGTGGTGTCATACATCTTGTTCTGAATTAGTAAATGATTCAGACAAAATCATGGACAAGTTTTGATCTATTTTGTTTCTCCCTAATACTTGGTCCATCCTTGAAATTTAAGAAGATGTCCAGGAAAATAAATGCTAGAAAGTTTCCCAAGAGTATTACATTTTTTTAGTGAAAGTGGCACCAAAAACATGTACATCAGAAGTCAGAAGGAGGGCAGTTTGCTTAAAAATAGATCTCAGAAGTTAAGATGGTAAAGAATGACTTAAACAAATCTGTAAAAAGAATCCCAGGAAGCAATTTATTTATGTCTACTGCTTTGTTTCTACAGTAATACTTCAGAAATAATGTTATTGAAATTGTAAAACAAGTAACATTTTTAAAAAGTTTTTAATTTTTTTAACTTTGATTCAGTGACATTTTATTGAAAATAAATTGAGTTACATTCTTTCCACATAACTTTTTCTCTCGGGTAGCATAGGATTAAAATCCTAACTCTTAAAATTATACTGCTCAGTGTAAGATTTAGATAATCTGACTGTATATAAAGATTTTCTTTCAGTTTGGTTTTTAAAATTTTATTTTGATTCCAGTGTAGTTAACATACAGTGATAAATTAGTTTCAGGTGTACAATATCATGATTTAGCAATTCCATATAAACAACATTTTATGAACTGATTCATTTTATTCGAGGTTGATCACAACATTCATTGCAGCATGCATACTAGATATTAAGTATGAGGCCTGATAGAGAAATATATTAACTTCTTGAGTCTGATCTGCGTAATGCCATTAACATGGTTAGTTTTGAGAAAAAAATTTTGTTTTAAAACTTTTTAGAGAATTTAAAACCTTGGAGTACAGAGAATTGCCTAGTTTGACTTCTTAGCCATAGGTAGCTGCAAATCAATATAGAAAATTTGACTCTGCTCAAAAGAAATGTAGTAATGACAACATGGTGAATCAGATTAACACTTTGAATAAAAAAGGATATACTGGTATTATTTTTATTTTGTCTGTGTCCAGTCTATCTTTCTGGGGTAGAAGGAATCAGGTACCTGTTTGTTGTATTGTGTAATCAAGGACCCTGTCCTTTCTGTTCAGATTCTGTGAAGGTAGGTTGATTGCCGAACAACTGAACAGGTGCCAGAAATAACTCGATGAGCTTCAGTCTTCCTTGTTCATACTGTAGTTTGGTCAGTTTTAGTTTCCTAGTTGGGCTTCTGAATTGTAATTTTAAAACAAGGCTATAGTCAGAACATTTTCCCTTTATCAGATTGTTTACTTTTCTGGCACCGTTTTGTTTTGTGAATCAGGAGCTTGCCAACTGAACCTTCGGATGTACTTTGTCATATATCGGGTTGCCCGGATTTTTAAAAATTGAAAGTGTTGGAAACTTAAATTATCAGGTAGATTTAAACACTGTCATAATGTTTATTTTAGAATCAAGAAAACTCCATAAAGGAGAATTTATCATCTAATCAAAGTTAAGGTCATTAAGTACTTTCAAAACATACTTAGAATTATTTTGATTGAATTCTTTTAGAAACATCTCTATATGTGCTGTACTTTAGGCTTTTTCTTTTGGGCTCAGGATTGTCATTGCGAGCATCAGTTATTTTACTGTATTTTTGTCTTCAGCAGCTATTGAGGTTTGGAGGGATGTTTGACTATACACTGAATGGTTCCAGACTGCTTTGTGGTTGCTCAATCTGTGACCAGTGTTTCTTTCTTCTTTCCTGGTCATCTGCCACTTTTCATTTTGCCAGTTTTTAGCAGTCTCTCTTCATGTCTGCTATAATTTCAAGGCATGGGGCTCACACGTGATGTCTTAATGGCACCTTCACACCTGCCCCAGGAGTTACATGCATGGAATTTGTGACAGCTGTTTTTTTTTTTCCTGCTTATTTTTGGGTTTCTGGGTGTTAAATGGTCTGAGATGAGAGAGGAGCTTTAGAAATAGGACAGTTGTCAAAATGTATGCAGTATGTTTGCTTTGCGATTTACTGCTATATACATATTTATTTTGTAGAAATTGTTTCAGGGATTGAGTAACTTGTTCTTCTATAGCTTTGCCAAGTTTATAACACCTGGGTGTAAAGTACAGGAAGGTTCAGAAGATATATCCGTGGCTTGATTAAAATTAACCCTTCAAAAGGTTTTTGAGAATGCTGCTTCTTTAGCAAGAGAAATGGTGCCTTCTTCCAGATTTGTTAATATCTTAAAATAATCATGTAGTTCTTTAATGTTGTGGTAAGGGAAGACTCTTCACAGCACCACTAGAAGTTGATCTTACTTGGGGGTGGCATCATGATGTAGATGAATAATCTCAGACAAGGTATTTAACTAATCTTTGCTTTAGCTTTTATTTCCTCATCAGTAAAGCCAGGATTATAGAATCTGCCTCATATTTATGGTATTCATAGTAGTAATATGACTGGCAAGGAATAAGTAATCCAGCAATAGAAATCCAGCTTTGAGCATCCAGTTTCTACATTTGTTCTTTTTAAAATAATTAGATACCCTATCAGTGGAAATTCACGCATATTTTTTCTTGTATTGTCTCATACTCATAATTTCTTCTAGAAATCCCTTTTCTGATATTTGATCTCTACCTGGCTTTTACTTCTTATAATGTGCATCCTTCTTCTTCCCCTTTCCTATCTTCCTTTGAAATTATAAATATCCTTATCAGATTCTTTTTCTGTGAAACCACCTGACTTATGCTTATTTATTTAGTTAGTTAGTTCTGACCCGTGGCCTTTATTGGCATTGTCACTCATTAGGGCTTTTCTTATGTACTATCTTTAATAGTTTTTATTTTTTCCTCCCTCCTTCCCTTCCTTCCTGTTTTTGTTGTTCTTTATTTAACTTCCAACTAGATTATGGATGAACGGAAACTACAACTTACTGTTTATGTTTATTTGAAGCCCTTTTAGAGCATGATTGGATGTAGTTGTCGTGTGTGTGTGTGTGTGTGTATGTAGTAATGCTTAATAAAGAAACCTGACTAAAGTGAACCCTACCTATCACTCTTTTTTGTCTTCAGGTTTATCCTTAAAGTTTTAATTGTTATCCTGGGTGCTGCCTAACCCTTGATAACGTGTATTATATTAAAAGGGACTAAGCCAGTATACATATTGTAGGCAAGAGTCGATTAAGTCAGGTAGGAATGTGATGGAGACTAACAGTGTAAGAGATTGACTTAGAAATTCTCTTTCTTTTATTCATTCTACAATGTATATTAACTTCTTACACTTGAAAATTTCAGGAGTTGTCACAGCAGAAATGTTTAGACATATGCAGAACTCTGAAATAATTCGAAAAATGACTGAAGAGTTTGATGAGGTAACTTATTACCCTAATATTTTGATAATTTTATGCATGTTGATCTTGATATAACCTAAAAGTATTCTTAAATTCTGAGTATGAGTGTTAATGGTAAACAGCTTTGGCATCACATTGAATCAAATGATGAGGAGTGACCTTGGGCAAGTTGTTGTCTTAGCATTGGCTTTATCATCTGTGAATAATACTCTTGGCTAAAAATACTTCTTTCATAAGCCTGTTGTGGATTTAAATGAGTAATGTTTGAAAACTTTATTAGCATTTTACAGTACCTGGTATGTAATAAGAACTTAATAAATGGTAGCTATTATTGTTATTGTCAGAAAATTAAAACTTCTGTAAAATTTAGTGCCTAAGAACATGTCTTGGAATATTGTCAAAGATAGATTTGGTCAATATTTGGGGAATCAGGTAGCTTAGGCAAAGGACTATAATGTTAATGCTTAGATGGCATGAGGGTTAGGGATGCTTACTGCCCCCTCCACTTGGTCAAAAATATGCATGTATCTTTGGCTTCCCACCCAGCCTTAATTACTCTAATAGCTTGCTTACTTTTCACTAGAAGCTTTGCTGATAAACAGTGATTAACAAACATTTTGTATGTTATATATATTACATACTTATTCTTAGAATAAAGTAAGCTGGAAAAAAGAAAATGTTATTAAGAAAATCATAAGGAAGAGAAGAAAAATTTATAGTACTGTAGGTATATTTATTGGAGAAAATCTGTATATAAGTGGACCTGTACTGTTCAAACTCCTGTTGTTTAATGGTCCACTCTCTACATGTTACTATTTAAAATCTCCTTTATGGGGGCTTCTGGCTGGCTCAGTTAGTAGAGCATGTGACTCTTGTTCTGGGGTTGTGAGTTTGAGCCCCACATTGGGTGTAGATAGAGAATTACTTGAAAACAAAATCTTTAAAAAAGATATCTCCTTGGGGTGCCTGGGTGGCTCAGTGGGTTAAAGCCTCTGCCTTTGGTTTGGGTCATGATCCCAGGGTCCTGGGATCAAGCCCTGCATCAGGCTCTCTGCTCAGCGGGGAGCCTGCTTCTTCCTCTCTGTCTCTCTCCCTGCCTCCCTCTCTTCTCACTTGTGATCTCTGTCTGTCAAATAAATTAAAATTAAAAAAAATCTCCTTTTTGTTCAAGTATGAGTAATAAAAGCAATACAAAAAAAAATGGTAGCTTAGACTTGAGTGAATCTGTTATCACAGTGATGCCTTTGAAGTATTGTTACTAATAAAGACATTTATATTTACTATAATCTGAGCTCCTTCAGGGCAGAGATTTTTGTTTGTTCACAGCTGCATTCTAGCAGCAGCAGCTTTACTCCTCAAAACTTGTCACTGTGAATTTTCAAGTAGAAACTCTTGTCCCATTTGAGTTTTACTTTATCATTTTTTCTTACTTGCTCTGATGAAGGAGGCTTCAGTGATCATTCTAAAAGATAGACAAGAGTTGTTTAAAAGACTTTGATGATCACTAAGTGCTATTAATCAGTCACAAGTACTTGAGGGGTAATTACGAGTAATGGTATTACAGTAGTTCCCCCCCCCCCCCAATCCTCGGGGGATACATTCCAAGATCTCCAGTGGATGATTAGAACTACAAATAGTAGTAAACCCTATATATTCTGTTTTTTTTTTCTGTGTATACGTAACCCGTGATAACTTTTGATTTATAAATTAGGCATAGTAAGAGATTAACAACAATAATAAAACTGAACAATTAAATACTATACTGTAAAAAATTATGTGAATGTAGTTTCTTTCAAAATATCTTCTGTTCTCACCCTTGTGATGATGTGAGATGATAAAATACCTGCATGATGAGATGAAGTGAGGTGAATGACATAGGCCTTGTGACATAGTTTTAGGCTACTACTGACCTTCTTCTGATAACACTTTAGAAGGAGGATCATCTGCTCTCAGATGGAGGTTGACCATGGGGACACTAGAATGTGGAAAGTGAAACTATGGATAAAGGGCAGCAGGGGGCAGGGAACATGACTGCTTTATTTACCTACTAATATTAAATGTTTTAGTGAGAACCTTCTTACCAAAAGGAAACAGCTATTTAAGAATCCTGAGATTTGATTTGAAATTGTAAGCAAACAAAGTTGCAGACAATTAAGATGATGCATTTCAGTGTAGTCACTAAAAGATTCAGAGAATATGGAAGAAATCCTTTTTGTAGAATATATTAGGATCCTATTCACAAATAAGAAATAGTAGTTCAGCTTACATGTGGCATGACTTAAATTTTTTTTTTTAAAAATTGCTCTAGGGCGCCTGGGTGGCTCAGTGGGTTAAGCCGCTGCCTTCGTCTTAGGTCATGATCTCAGGGTCCTGGGATCGAGTCCCGCATCGGGCTCTCTGCTCAGCAGGGAGCCTATTTCCTTTCCTCTGTCTGCCTGCCTCTCTGCCTACTTGTGATCTCTCTCTGTCAAATAAATAAATAAAATATTTTTTAAAAAATTGCTCTAATGACAAAATAATAGGGGTGCCTGGCTGGCTCAGTTGGTAGAGCATGTGATTCTCTCTCATGTCATGAGTTCAAGCCCCATAGTAGACACAGAGTTTATTTTATTTATTTATTTAGTTTTAAAGATTTTATTTTTATTTATTTGAGAGACAGAGAGAACATGAGCGAGGAGAAGGTCAGAGGGAGAAGCAGACTCCCCATGGAGCTGGGAGTCCGATGTGGGACTCGATCCCAGGACTCTACGATCATTACCTGTGCCTTTGGCTCAGGTCCAACCAACTGAGCCACCCAGGCATCTCTATTTATTTACTTTTAACAAGATTTTATTTGAGTGAGGGAAAGCATGCGGGAAGGGCATGGAGAAAGAGGAAGCAGATTCCCCACTGAGCAGGGAGCCTGACACGGGGATCAGTCCCAGGATTTTGAGATCATGACCAAGAGTGGGACACTTAATGAGCCGAGTCACCCAGGGGCCCCTACTTACGTTGATTGACTGATTGGTGTCTGGTTTATTTTACTTAGTATAATGCCTTAAAGTTTCACCCATGTCACAGCATGTATCTGAATTTTCTGCCTTTCTAAGGCTGAATAATATTCCATTGTATGTATATACATTTTGTTTATCCATTCATCCATCAGTGGACACTTGGGTTGTTTCTGCCTTTTGACAATTGTAAATAATGCTACAAATTTCTGTTGTCTTAAGCCACCAAGTGGTGCTGAGAAAACTGGACAGCTATATACATAAGAATGAAACTCGACCATTCTCCTACTTAAAAAAAAAAAAAAAAATGGCTGGGATGCACCTGGGTGGCTCAGCTGCGTAAGGGACTGCCTTCGTCTCAGGTCATAATTCCAGGGTCCTAGGATAGAGCCCCACATTGGGCTCCCTGCTTAGCGGGGAGCCTACTTCGCCCTCTCCCTCTGCTGCTCTCCCTGCTTTTATGCATGCTCTCTCTCTGTCAAATAAATTAAATCTTTAAAAAAAAAACCACATACACACACACACACACACATACATACATACATACATATATAGTGGTTTAAAAAATTGGTAAACTCTTCTGATAAAATGATCTTAAGTCTCCAGAATACCCTTCAAAGCAACTCTTGCCTTTAGAAGTTCTGTGTAGTATTGCCCTTTTTATTTTTAAGGATTTAGTTTTTTGGGGGGGGGATTTAATTAATTTATTTAGAGAGAGAGTAAGTGGGGAGAGGGGCAGAGGGAGAGACTCAAGCAGACTCCCTGCTAAGCACGTATCCTGACATGGGGCTTGAGCCCACAACCTAGGAGACAAAACCAAAGGTCAACCCCCTAAGCCACTCAGGCACCCCATTTAAGGATTTGTTTTTAATGGTTTATGGGGATTTTCAGTGTAACTTCATTGGAGAATGCCTCATCTCTGTATAGAAGAATACTTAAGTACTAGTGTTTCCAGTCTGTACTAGCTACATTTCCATTTCCCCCCCTTTTTTTTTAAGATTTTATTTATTTATTTGACAGACAGAGAGGGAACACAAGTAGGGTGAGTGGGAGAGGGAGAAGCAGGCTTCCCGCTGAGCAGGGATCCTGATGTGTGGTGTTCGATCCCAGGACCCTGGGATTATGACTTAAACTGAAGGCAGACACTTAATGACTGAGCCACCCAGGTGCACCTCCATTTCGTTTTAAAATTATGTCATTGTTTAAAAATAAGTTATGTCATTGTTTATATCTGTCCACTAGTCCTTGAGGCTAATGAAAATATACATTGTCTTGAGGCTAATGAAAATATACATTGTAATCTTTTCATTATTTATAAATCATAACATCAGACTGGTTGAAAATATGATTTCATTGTTTTGAATCCATTTAAAAATTTAACTTTGGTTTGGTTTTGGTATGCTTTTGTTAGGCTTTTTAAAGGAAATTCAATGAGTATATCTTTGTTTATCAGTATAATATTTTGCTTTGATGAGAGAAACTTTTTATTTTTAACTTTGAGTAATTAGCATATATTTTTATTGGTTAAATTGAATTCGTAATATCCATTTTGGTCTTAAAGAGCAGAACTGTTCAAAAGTAACTCCTTCCTACTTTGAGGATTTATTGGAGAAGAAAGGTGGGGTAAAGTAGTCTTTTCAGCTTCTGCCTAGAGTATTTCATAAACAAGCAAAATTTTGTCAAATCATGTGTCTTAAATGAAATTACTGTTTAAAATTTTTGTTTTAGGATAGTGGAGACTATCCACTTACCATGGCTGGTCCTCAGTGGAAGAAGTTCAAATCCAGTTTTTGTGAATTCATTGGCGTGTTAGTACGGCAGTGTCAATATAGTATCATATATGATGAGTACATGATGGATACGGTCATTTCACTTCTAACAGGATTGTCTGACTCACAAGTCAGAGCATTTCGACATACGAGCACCTTGGCAGGTCAGTATTTAGAAGTTTTTTTTTTTTGCATATTTCCTTAGGTTAGAGATGAAAATGGTTTTCATTAAAAGAAATGATGACTCATTAATGAATTTTGCTTTAGAGTAACCACTAACAGAACACTCTCTCTTCTCCCTCTCTGAATTACTGGGAATGCAGTGATTATTTTCAGTTTTTTTTTTAAGATTTTTATTTATTTATCAGAGAGAGAGAGAGAGGGAGAGAGAATTAGCACAGGCAGACAGAATGGCAGGGAGAGGCAGAGGGAGAAGCAGGCTCCCTGCCGAGCAAGGAGCCCGATGCGGTATTCGATCCCAGGACGCTGGGATCATGACCTGAGCCGAAGGCAGCTGCTTAACCAACTGAGCCACCCAGGCATCCCTATTTTCAGTTTTGATTCTGTGAAGGTATACTATAGTTAGTATATGGTGATTTTCTTGGGTTTAGCCTGTTTGATTACATGCCACAGAAAGGGAAAAGACGTGGATAGGAATGTGTTGCATTCTTGAAAGATGTGTTATCAGGGATGATACTAACAAAAAATTTGGGGAGACTGTTAAGTCATTTTAGATACGTAGTTCTAATGTTCCTTACTCTTTGTCTGTGATGTGAACTGTCCTTCCTAATTTAATGGTCCCTGCAGGATGATGTTTACTCTTTAACCATACCATAAGAGTTGATTTTTCTTGGGGTACCTGGGTAGCTCAGTGGGTTAAAGCCTCTGCCTTCAGCTCAGGTCATGATCCCAGGGTCCTGGGATTGAGCCCCACATTGGGCTGTCTGCTCAGCAGGGAGCCTGCTTCCTTCTCTCTCTCTGCCTGCCTCTCTGCCTACTTGTGATCTCTGTCTG
>NC_081575.1:26282662-26307009 GCF_022355385.1 Mustela nigripes | reverse complement strand
TCTGTGCTCAGCAGGGAGCCTGCTTCCTTCTCTCTCTCTGCCTGCCTCTCTGCCTACTTGTGATCTCTGTCTGTCAAATGAATAAATAAAGTCTTTAAAAAAAATTAAAAAATAGTTGATTTTTCTTACCTTTCTGAGTAACTTTAGGCTGAGCTAAATCCTTTGCTTCTTGAAATGAGTTATATTTTTTAAGCCTCACACATTTCTAGAACAGTGATTTTTGATGTTGGTATTTATAAAATCTTTTGATTTCTCCTTTATGGTGAAGGTAAAATTTTTGATACACTATTACTGAATATGTATTTTTTTGTTGGAGTTTGAAAAAAATCAGCTGGGCATTATTATAGTATCATAAGCCCTACTGGTAGAATATATTGATATATACAAAAAGTTTTTGTTCTCCAAGTATGGGGATATTATTTTCCAGAGCATTTTCCTAAAGAATTAAAGCTGTACTTTAGCTAAATCCTCAATTTTCAAAAAACAAAATGCAGGTAATCTGGAGGAAGGAGGTGGAGGAGAAAAATGGAGACAATCTTTCTATAGATTTTTATTTTTTAAAGATTTATTTATTTATTTGACAGAGAGCATGCACGCGCACTAGCAGGCAGAGGGGCAGCAGGCAGAGAGAGGGAGAGGCAGGCTCCCTGCTGAGCAGAGAGCCGGACATGGGGCTCCAACCCAGGATCCTGGGATTATGACACAAGCCTAAGGCAGACACTTAACCAGTTGAGCCATCCAGGCGCTCCCTAGGATTTTTGTTTTTAGATTGGAAGTCACAAAATATGAATGTGATCTTGCTCTATTAACTTAGGTAGCATTTAATGTTAAGAACTTGGTGGCTAAAGCAAATTAAAATAAGTATGATGGCATAAGGTGAATAATTTAGATCAGAATAACAAACTGGTTTCCTAAGGGAGTGAAATAGCTCTGAAGATAAAGTTGAGAATCCTTTTTAAAGAGACCCAGTAGTCACAGAGATACAGTTTTGTGGTGGTCTCTTACGCAATGAACCAGATCTGAGAAATAGTCTGGAGTAAACTAAAAAGGCGTAAAATGGTGAGATACTTCAATTAATAAGTTTTAAATCACAGTCTTGTCTGTGAGCAAGGGTTCAGTAACAGAA
Organism: Mustela nigripes; assembly: GCF_022355385.1. Classification (NCBI taxonomy): domain Eukaryota; kingdom Metazoa; phylum Chordata; class Mammalia; order Carnivora; family Mustelidae; genus Mustela; species Mustela nigripes. Next base: position 26,305,883 of record NC_081575.1, on the reverse strand, counting down.
GGTAAGGGGATCTGGAGGAAGTGTAATAAAACGGACTTTATTGAGTGATATTTTTCTTTGTACTTTGACTTTTTTTTTTCTAAAGATTTTATTTCTTTGACAGGCAGAGATTACAAGTAGGCATAGAGGCAGGCAGAGAGAGGGGTAGAAGCAGGCTCCCCACTGAGCAGAGAGCCCCATGTGCCGCTCTTTCCCAGGACCCTGAGATCATGACCTGAGCCGAAGGCAGAGGCTTTAACTCACTGAGCTACCCAGGGGCCCCTGTACTTTGACTTTTCATCTAGATCTAGATCTTTTCTTTGTAATTTCACCATTGTCTTTATGATGATATGCAATAGAGTAAAATTAAAAGAAATCAAATACTGATGAAACTAATTTTTACATATTGTGGTTTGATTTGAAGCACTTAAGCTCCTTCTCCCTTTGGTAACCAAAATAGCTAAGTACTGCCACAGGAACCAAAATTTTCTGAGATGAATTATAACCTTTGAAAAAGATCATTGTAGGGGACACATTTTAGAATAGTGGGATTTGAGTGTAGTCTGACGTCAGATTACCTAGTTTTGAATACTGGTTTAACTACTTATGTGAACTGTGTAATCTAAGGGAAATTTCTTAATCTCTGTGGTTTTTAGTTTCCTCATGAATGAAATGGGGATAATACTTAACTTTGAGGGCTGTTGGGAAGATTGGGAGATAATCCATGAAAAATCCTTAACACAGGTAACTGATACATAGTTAGTGTTCAGTACACATTAGCTGTCGTTTATTGTTGTCATTTGTAGCAGGTGTACTTTTCTTTTCTTTTAGAAGCAGAACAGCCCATCTTGTCTTTAATTGCTCTTAATTTGATACTAAATTGTAAACTTTAGCATCTGTGAGACTAATTTTAAAATTTTCCTTTAAAAAATAGCTATGAAGTTGATGACCGCTTTGGTGAATGTGGCACTAAATCTTAGCATTAATATGGATAATACACAGAGACAGTATGAGGCAGAACGGAATAAAATGATTGGAAAACGAGCCAATGAGAGGCTAGAACTCTTGCTACAGAAGCGGAAAGAGGTAAACTTTTGCATTAAATATTTGAGCTGTTAATCCATGACCAACTTTGATTATTAATTATGATACAATGTTGCTAGCTTATCAGATACATGTTTTGGAAAGATTTAAATTTAAATAACATTTCAAGTTGTTTAAGTATCAGTTTTGTTGACTGTCCATGCCAACAATACCTTTTGTGTGTATTTTCTTTCTTTGTAGACTAGGGTTAAGAGTTTAATGCTTTCAGTAAGGTCCTGGATCAATCGGACAAGTTGTTTTAAGCCTTAGTAGTATTCATCTCTGCCATGAACATGTCTCTCCTAACTTATTCCCTGAACTAGTTGTCAGGATGAATTCAGATTTCAGTTATGTGACATCACTTTGAAAAATAACTTAACATGCTATTTATGGTGTCTCAGTTGTTGCCCCCCCCCCTTTTTTTTTTGGTAATATAGGAGGCAGTTGATTGACATGACTGATCACCAAATTTAACTTTGAATGAGGAAGATGTTTATTCATTCTTATGCTAAATAATACTGAATAAAAATCTTTTTTTTTTTTTTTTTTTTTTTTTTTTTTTAAAGAAGGGGAGGGATGGATGGAGAGGGAGAGAGAATCTTTTTAATTTTGTTGGGGAAAGGGGAGGGAGTATTTTAAGCAGGCTCTACAACCAGCATGGAGTCCAGTGCAGAGCTCCATCTCACACCTTGAGATCGAGTCAGAAGCTTAATTGACTCAGGCACCCCCTAAATAAAATCTTTAATTGTTGTGTTCGTGATTTAAATTCTTCTTCATTAGTGATACAGTATTTTGTTATCTAATATTGGTGATGTTTTTTTTCTAGTAGGCAAAATCTGATGTTTCAAAAATGTTTTAGTAATACATTTGAGGTAATATTTGCCATGTTAATTCGGAACTTACAACTTGATTTGGATTTATTTGGGGTTGGTAATAGCTATAATTTTTAGTTGGTTATTTCTGAGATAGTCAATAACTTTTTAAAATGCCCTGACTCAACAAAAGCCTGAAAATCTTGTACATATTTCCCCCTACCTAAATCCCTCATCTTTTTCATATAGTTCGAAATGAAGAATTGACCTTCTTGCCTCTTAATTGTAGTTACTAAATTTCATCAGGTGGTTTATTAGGTAAATATAATGCATGTCTTTGGCCTTGGAATTATGGCCCAATTCTTGGACATAAGTTTAAGATTGTGAGCATTGAATGAGTGTGTATAGGTAAAAGGATTTTGAGGTTAAAATTCCTGTGCAAATACAAGATACTGATATTTCTGGGTTAGGGTTAAGTTTTTGAACACGTGCCTTTGACTCTCTGTGCTAATGAATATAAGAAGTGCACACCCTTGTTAGCATTACTTGGAAATGCAAGAAAAAAATACATTTCACAAAATTACAGAATATAATCTAAGAGCTAATTGATATTTGGACTGTGAGAAAGATTTTTCTCCTAACTCTTAAACTCTGAAACAATTTTGTCTTAATTCTCAAACTCTGAATTGAAAAAAATAGGAGTCGGTAAGTAAATCAAGATTTTGAAATGTTTTCTTGATTATTTAAGGTGAGCCTTGTTTCCTTCAGAAGAATTTAGTAGCGTAAGTTTTCACCAAGTTATTTTACTGAAACCTCTTTTGTTCTTTGAGCAAGTACTAGTTAACATTACTTTTTTTTTTCAGATCATAATGACCAAGATAGTGAAATACTATAATGTTTTCGGATATGAACATATATGTTATATAATAGATATGTGTTTTAATAAATTACTTAACAAATTTTTATGTGCCTTTTTGCAATGGAAATTTGTGAGCCTTAGAAAAGGCTAATCTACTAGCTAAACATTAAAAGCCAAGTCAAATATTCAGGTATCAAGGGACTTTAGCTACCTGACCTATAACAGCTGTTAATTTTTCTGTGGGGTTACTGTTGTCTAGTAGAATTGAAAATGAGATGTAATCACCAAAACACTGGAGAAACCTGTATGACTTTTAGATGTTATTTTGGTTGTATTCCATTACAATTGAAAAGAAATACTGTATTCTTTTCAGCTTCAAGAAAATCAAGATGAAATAGAAAATATGATGAATGCAATATTTAAGGGCGTGTTTGTACATAGATACCGGTAAGTCACGACATTTCTTCTATTCAGATTTGGATATTTAGTGGTTTAGGCAGTATAAAGTAGTAGAAAGAACATTGGAATAAGATCAGTGTTACAAGGTAAGGTCTTCCACTGATTGAGATACTCTGGTTATTTAACTGCTCTGAAATTGAGGTTTCCTTTCTGAAAAAAATGGGGTAATGTGCCTGACTAGTAACTGCCCAGCAGATGGAATCTAATTCTATGATTAGGAGTCAGGGTACAAGACACTTAATTGCTTTTGGATGTACTAAGTTAGCAGAAACTATACATAATTGTTCCGGACTCTGCCGTTTGCATGTTAGTGGGAAATTTTGGATAGATTTAAGTATTTTCTTTTACTCTTTTGAGTGAGTAGAGGAAAGAAATACGTAATCTTATCACTATTTCTGTTGTAACCTATTCTTTAAATGTTGGTGGTATTTTTATTCAACTTCTCCCTCACTTCCTCAACTTGGCAGTTACTGAATCGCTTTTATAATGTCCCTTGGTACATTCTTACCTCTTTGTTTCTGTTGTCACCATTACCTTAGTCTGTTTTCATTCTCATGCCTAGAGATTATTGAAGTTTTCCTAAAACATTCTTTTGTTGTGTTACTCCTCTGCTCAGAAGTCTTCAGTTACTCACTAGTACCTACAGGATGAATTAAAAATAATTTAGTCTGACATTCAAATCCAAATGAAGCTTGGCCTCAGTTTTACATGTAACTAATTTTCTCGTGGAAAATTATGCTCTAACCAAACTAGTGTGCCTGCTCTTTTCTGAACACACCATGCCCAGCAGGTGTGAGCAGAGGCTGGGGTATGGCATGGTATAAAAGGTGGGGATCTAATTTTGTTTGTAATTTTGTTTAATTTTAAGTATATATGTGATGAGAATTATGCTTTGCCAAGTAGTTTGTAAACATTCAGGGGTCATGCTTCAGTTCTACTTTTAAATCCCCAGTGATCTTTAAAATAGTGGTATGTTCATACTAGGTGTGAAGTATTTGGCAGCTCTTGGATAAATCACAAATCCTGATGTTATAGTGGCACTAATATACATAATTTTTCCTTCCTCCATTCAGTGATGCAATAGCTGAAATTCGAGCTATTTGCATTGAAGAAATTGGTATTTGGATGAAGATGTATAGTGATGCCTTTCTAAATGACAGTTATTTAAAATATGTTGGCTGGACTATGCATGATAAGGTAAGATATGCCCCTACAGAATGTTTTTATGTCTATACATAGGCATAGCTATCTATAGCTCTCATTCCTAATGAGTTATCTGTGTATAGGTATACCTGGGGCCACATTCCTACAGGCCTTTCTCCTTTATGCTTTTCTATCTGAATAGAAGACAATGAAAACATGGTCTCTATGGTCCCCTAGATTTTTTTAATCTTAGTAACTGATTTAGACTTCAATCTTGAATTATTTGTTATAGTGAAACAAACATTAGAATCATGTGGGTGGTGGTGGATAGGCATTTCTTAGAACTGTAAGAAGAGTCTTTATTCTTACTATGTGAGTGCTATATACTTTTTAAAGTTTTTATAACTTTTCTTTTCTCTTTATAAACATGTATCTTAGCCAGATTATAAATTACAACTTGGTTTCTGACATTTTTTATTTTACTTTTTTTTATTCTACCTTTCTCTTAGGCTGCCTCTTAACTAGACTTGAAGTTCTTTGCATATATCCTTTACAGACACTGCTTTCTGTAAAGGAAAACTTACTGTGAAATATGCTACTATTGTCTTCACAATAGTATTGCTCTGAACAGAGTTTCAAAAAATTTTCATTTGACATACAGAAATAGTAACCCCAAAGGTATTTAGTATTAAATGTATGTACTGATTGCTATTTTTTCATTATCAAAGATGAGAGTTTTTTAGAATGAGAGTTTTGAAGAATTGTAACCTAAAGTAAAAGATACTATGTATGTCTTGAATATTCAAGTTGAAAATATGCCAAGTTTTAATGAATTTTCTCTTCTTGCTTCATTTAGCAAGGTGAGGTAAGACTCAAATGTCTCACTGCTCTACAAGGGCTTTATTATAACAAAGAGCTTAATTCCAAACTGGAGCTTTTTACCAGTCGGTTCAAGGTTAGTATTCCTTTTTGTATTTAAAAATTACTGTTGTTTGAAAATATTTTTCTCTTACTTTTACTTTAAAAATATCTTAATTTTCTTTTGTCCTTAGGATAGAATTGTGTCTATGACTCTTGACAAAGAATATGATGTTGCAGTACAAGCAATAAAATTACTAACTCTTGTTTTACAGTAAGTATGTTCTTATTGCACATTACTAATGTCCAGATATTTAAATAATACATTAGACTACATGGTTTAAATTTATCTGTTATAAATTTTAATAACTTAAGTCATGGAAGTTTTATAGCTGGAAGTTTGATTTTCTCATGTAAGTCTGAAAAAATGGAAAGAAAAAAATCATTAGAGTAAAAAATTTTAACCGTGCTACGAACTCATATGTTCCCATTCTAACAGTCAGTTTCCTTACCATTTCACTGTCTTAGGTGCCCTTGAAATAAAATTAAACACCTGAGTGTATTAAATGTGCTTATTATATTTTGTTACACTTTTAGAAATTAGTATTTACTGAAATTTCTCTGGAAACAAATCTGAATTTAAAACATTCTGTTATGTTAAAATGTAATAATAATGTAATTTATTTTTTCTTTTAAAAAATTTACCATTTTAATTTTTAAAAACATTTCAAGTTTTAATTGAAATGTAGTTGGCAAATAATATTAAATTCATTTCAGGTGTACAACATATTGATTCAGTAATTATATATTTAATGAAATCCTCACCACAATATGTGTATTACAGTATTACTGACTGTATTCCCTATGATGTACTTGTTGTCATACTGCCATCCTTGTGACTTACTTATAACTGAAAGTTTGTACCTCTTAAATTCTCTTACCCATTGGGACGCCTGGGTGGCTCAGTTGGTTGGACGACTGCCTTCGGCTCAGGTCATGATCCTGGAGTCCCGGGATCGAGTCCCACATTGGGCTCTCAGCTCCACGGGGAGTCTGCTTCTCTCTCTGACCTTCTCCTTGCTCATGATCTGTCTCACTTTCTCTCTCTCAAATAAATAAATATTAAAAAAAAAAATTCTCTTACCCATTTCGCCCATTCCCCTACCCACCTCCCCTTTGCACGAGTGCACGAGGCTTCCTTTTTTTCCAATATTGTTCTTTGTCTTTCATTCTGACTGGTGTGAAGTGATACCTCATTATGGTTTTGATTTGCATTTCCTTAATAATTAGCGTTGCTGAGAGCCTTTTCATTTGTCATTTGGTCATCTGTATGTTTCTGGAAAAATGTCTGTTTGGGTCTTCTGCCGAGGTTTTGTTTTATTTGATTGATAAAATATATAATATATATATATAATATTTATTTATATTATATATATTTATTTATATTATATTTATTATATATGTATTAAATATATATAATACATATATAACTTAAGTCATGGAAGTATATACATATATAATGTACGTATTTATAATATATACGTATATAACATATAATATATATTTATATATAATAAATATATATATAATATAAATATATATAATATAAATAAATATATATATATGCACCCCTATATTTATTGAAACGTTATTTACTATTGCCAAGATGAAGAAACAACATAAGTGCTCCCATCAACAGATGAATAGATAAAGAAAAGTGTGTGGGTGTGTGTATGCATACACATACACATACATGCATACAATGGAATATTAGTCCTAAAAGTTTACAATTTTAGGGGCACCTGGGTGGCTCGGTCGTTAGGCGTCTGCCTTCAGCTCAGGTGATGATCCCAGGGTCCTGGGATGGAGCCCCACTTCAGGCTCCTGCTCAGTGGGAAGCCTGCTTTTCCCTCTCATTCCCATGCTTGTGTTCCTTCTCTTGCTGTCTCTCTCCCTCTGTCAAATAAATAAATCTTTAAAAAAATATATACTTTAAATGTAGTTTAGTAGCATTTAGTATGTTCACCTTGTTGTGAAGCCATCACCCTTATCCATATCCATAACTATTTTTAATCATCCCATATTAAACCTTTGTACCCATTAAACACTATTCTCCTTTACTTCCTCCCTGCCCAGTCCCTAGTGACCACTGTTGTACTTTTTGTCTGTATGAATTTGACTATTTTAGGTAACTCACATAATAATCTGTCCAGTTGTATCTGGCTTATATCACTTAGCATGGTATCTTAAGAGCTCATTCATGTTGTAGCATGTATCACGATTTCACTTACTTTTCATCAGTAATACTCCATTGTATGTTTTTACCACATCTTATTTACCCATTCATCTCTCAGTGGACATTTAGGTTGTTACCATGATCAAATAATAATTGCCAAAGGATATTTTTTTAATACAGCATACTACTTCTTGCATTCCTATGGAAAATTCATCATGTAATAGTAGACAGTAAAATTGTGATAAAAACTAATGAGTGATGACTGCCCAGTGTCATTTTAAGTCAGATTATAAAACTAGTAATTTTTAAATTTTGGTACTGGTGTGTGAATAGACTGATTAGTAGCAGAGAATAAAGAATCCAGGAACCTAGTATAGGGTGAGGGTGGCGTTTCCTATAAGAAAATAAGTGGTTTTGGGGCACCTGGGTGGCTCAGCGGGTTGGGCCTCTGCCTTCAGCTCAGGTCATGATCTCAGGGTACTGGGATCGAGCCCCGCATCGGGCTCTTTGCTCAGCGGGGAGCCTGCTTCCCCCCCTTCTCTCTCTGCCTGCCTCTCTGCCTACTTGTGATCTGTCAAATAAATAAATAAAATCTTTTAAAAAAATGAAAAGAGATGGTTTTGGGGTATTGGGTGGCTTAGTCGGCTGAATGTCTGTCTTTGGCTCGGGTGATGATTTCACAGTCCTGGAGTCGAGCCCCATGTCAGGCTCTCTGCTCGGTGGGGAGCCTGCTTCTCCCTCTCCATCTGCCTGCTGGTCCCCCTGCTTATGCATGTGCGTGCTCTCTCTCTGTGTCAAATAAATCTTTTTTTAAAGATTTTATTTATTTATTTGACAGAGATCACAAGTAGGCAGAGAGAGGGAGGGGAAGCAGGCTCCCCGCTGATCAGAGAGCCCAATGTGGAGCTCTATCCCAGGACCCTGGGATCGTGGCCTGAGCTGAAGGCAGAGGCTTTAATCCGCTGAGCCACCCAGGTGCCCCCTCAAATAAAGAAATCTTAAAAAGATAAATGGTTTTGTGACAGCTAGGTTCTATTTGGGGAAAAATTAAATCAGATTCCCATCTCATTCCTTATATAAAAATAATTACAAACTGAAGGTTTTTGAGGGGAGGGGAGTGGGGGGTTGGGTGAGCCTGGTGGTGGGTATTATGGAAGGCACATATTGCATGGAGCACTGGGTGTGGTACATATACAGTGAATGCTGGAACACTGAAAAGAAATAAAATGGAAAAAAATAATTTCTAGGTGGATGACATGTTTAAATTTAAATGTAAGTAAATGAAACCATTAAAGTACTACATGAAAACTTGGGGAGATTAAATGTTTTTATTTTATATGTAAAATAAACAAGATCTTTCTGAACATGAAATAAAACCTAGACATAAAAAAATCTTTGAATTGGGGCACCTGGGTGGCTCAGTGGTTTAAAGCCTGTGCCTTCAGCTCAGGTCATGATCCCGGAGTCCTGGGATCGCCCCACTTTGGGCTCTTTGCTCATCAGGGAGCCTGCTTCCTCCTCTGTCTCTGTCTGCCTCTCTGCCTACTTGTCATCTCTGTCTGTCAAATAAATAAGTAAAATCTTTTAAAAAATCATTGAATTAACTACATAAAAATGAAAAGTGAGAATACCATAAACCCAGAAAACCAGTGACAGATTGGTCAAAATATTTTTTACCATTGGAGTCATACTCAATAAATTAAAGAATGGAACCCAATAATGGTCAAAAGTTAGAGAACCAGATCATGGACAGAAAGAAAATAAAAACTTAAATATATGAAAACACGTTCAGCTACACTCAGAGACAGGTAAATTAAAATGAGATCATTTTTTAACCTGTTGCTTGACAAAGATAGAAAAGTATTTAATAGTATACTGTGTTGTTGAAGCTGTGCAAAAACAGGTCCTTAAACATTGTGTTAGGGGACTATTAATTGGTATATCCTCTTTTGAGAAAAGCTTGGCAGTATCTTTATTCAAAATTTTAAATACTCACGTTCTCTAACGAATACATTGTTTTTAATAGAATTTTTGAAATAACATAAGTGATTATCAGTAGAGGAAGAATTAAATATTTAATAGCTATTTTGAGCAGTCTTAACTATGACATTTTCTCTTCTAGTTGGACTTAAAAAATTGTAAATATAGATACATGTTATGAAAGTATCGGAAGAATTCTGAAATAAGAAAGTAATAGTACTCTACGTGTATTTCTGTAGCTGGTTCTTCCTCAATACCCTGCGGACATTTTTCCTTATTTCTCATATTTTTATGAAGGATAATAGACTCATTTATGTTGATTTGGCCATTATAAATACCTAATAACTGAAACTTGTCAAGAACAGTCTTTCTCAAAAAATTAAAATGGGCAGACTACTGCACGTTTAACTATACTTTAACTGGTTTGATTCAATATATTTTTTTAAGATTTTTTAAGATTATATTTTTTAAGATTTTGTTTATTTATTTGTCAAAGAGAGTGAGCACAGGCAGACAGAGTGGCAGGCAGAGGCAGAGGGAGAAGCAGGCTCCCCGCTGAACAAGGAGCCCGATGTGGGACTCCATCCCAGGACCCTGGGATCATGACCTGAGCTGAAGGCAGCTGTCTAACCAACCGAGCCATCCAGGCATCCCAATATATGTCTTTTCATTGTAAAATGACACAAGTGGTTTTTCCAGTAACAGTTCAGTATTCTACATAGAGTAATTTAAGTCAGAATGCTTTCCAAACTTGAATTTTAACATTTTGGTTTTATTTTTCTCAAAAAGAAGTAATGTTTCCTTAGACATCAGACTTCTGGAAACCTTGACACAGCAGAAAACCAAAAAGGGGGAAAAAAAAAAAGAGAAGAAAACCAAAAAGGATCTGAGCTCCTCAGATCTAATGTACTTTAGACCTTTTTTGCTGGTGGTGGTCCTGTGGTTCTCAATTTATATAGAGTGCTAAAAACTTAGGTTGTTTATTTCACAGCAGACTGAAAGCATATTAGGGGGTAAAGAGCTGTGAGACACCAGGACCCTGAAAGCAGAGTCTATAAGGGAAGAACTCGACAACGTTTACCCTTGGGTACTGTGGTTGATGGGCCTAATAATGACTTTTATTTACCCAGAAGATTTTATTAGGCTTATTTTGTTTTTTAAAAGTAAGATCAGGAAAATGAGCAGTACATTTCAGTAAGATTTTTCCAGTGGTAGTTTGTAATTAAAGGTCTTCGGCATTTAAATTTTGATTATTTCACAAAACCATTTGCATTTCCTCATATGGTGTTCGGTACATGGTGCATGAAGTATTTATCATTGTGAGATAATTGGGCTGTTAGTATATTTTAATGTGATATTATCTTGTTAATATTACTGTGAAATATAGTGTTTTCTGTGATTATTAACTCTAAGCTCTTAGAATGCCACCACTTAATTTTTTTACATTAGTTTATATTATTTTGTCTACCTTTCTCTTTAATACCCTTGTCACATTATTACTTCTCTTCAGCAGATATTTTTGTATTTTGGTATTCACTCTCATTTTACCTCCCATTGATCTTAGATGTTGACAAAATATTCAGCTCTTTTATCAGGGCTTGCTTTTACTGACAGATGATAATCAAATGAAGTCTATTTTTTTAAACACATGTTAGTGAAAAGCGTATTATTTTTTAATGTATGAGCATGGATCATTGTACTCATTACCCTTAAAATTAAGTCATTGAAACTGCTACTGCCTTTTCTTTTCTTTTCTTTTCTTTTTTTTTTTTTTTTAGGAGTAGTGAAGAAGTTCTTACTGCAGAAGATTGTGAAAATGTCTACCATCTGGTTTATTCAGCTCACCGGCCAGTAGCAGTAGCAGCTGGGGAATTTCTCTACAAAAAGTAAACCTACATTTTTGTTATTCTTTAAAATATACTTTTATGACCATAATTTATTATACTTTAATCAATATTAAAAATATATATAATTCATTTAAAAAACTATTCATACAGGTCAAGTAGAAACTTTGACATTTTACTCTTTCCTTCAGAGGTTTCAGTTCTCCAATTTACTTGATTTGTGAAAATTAAATCTTCAAAGGGAAATGTCTTTTAATGAATAAAATATATAAAAATCCATGCGAAGTATATAAAAATCATCATGCTAAGACCCTTTCCTAATTTTTTATTGTTTTTGCCAGTGTCAGTTCCTAAATATTGCCCTATTATAATTTTTAGTCTTAAGTCTTATTGCTTGCTTTAGAAAATATTAAAGGGCTTTGCTTTATGTGTTTGATAGAGTTTGATGTAAGAATCCCTAAAACCCTATAGTCCTTTTTATGTTGGTATAACACTTCAGATTAAGTAGTATGGATAGCAGTGTGAATATCTGACCACAGAAAACATTCAGCAAATGTTATGTAATGGCTTTTAAAGAGAACAGTTTATGGGGTACCTGGGTGACTCAGTTGGTTAAGTGTCTGCCTTCTGCTCAGGTCAAGATTCTGGGATTGAGCCCGGCCTTGCTGAGCAGGGAATCTGCTTCTCCCTTTCCCTCTGCCCCTCTCCTTGCTTGTGTGCTCTCTCTCTCTCATTCTATCTTTCAAATAAATAAATAAAACCTTTTTAAAAAAGAAAAGACAGTTTCTCTTTAAACAAAAAATAAAGAGAACAGTTTGAACCACATGGACTAAACTGTATCTTTCTGGTAGGATTTTATTAAAATGCGTGTGGGAGAGCATTTATTAGAGTACATGATGTAAAATGTTCATAGTCCAGTTTCTATTCATTGCTATCCAGTGATATTTCTTTGTTATTTATAAGGAGAAACCACCATGATATCCATAGAAAGAGGCCACTGTATTCACACTTTGAGATAATTGTGCAAGAAAGATAGAAGGAAAATACATGTTCAGTTTTAAAGAGATGACTATTCATAGGTTAAAGTGCATAAATGGTATGGGCTAGTGTAATACCTTTACAAAAGGAGATAGTTGAGTAAGATGCAGTAATATTTTTAAAAAGAAATAATCCAGGGGCGCCTGGGTGGCTCAATGGGTTAAGCTTCTACCTGCGGCTCGGGTCATGGTCTTGGGGTCCTTGGGATCGAGTCCCACGTCAGTCTCTCTGCTCGGCAGGGAGCCTGCTTCCCTCTCTCTCTCTCTCTCTCTCTCTCTCTCTCTGCCTGCCTGTGATCTCTATCAAATAAATAAAAATCTTAAAAAAAAAAATCCACGGGTGCCTGGTGGCTCAGTCAGTTGGGTGTCTGTTTTTGGCTGGGACTATGGTCTTAGGGTCCTAGGATTGAGCCCTGTAGTAGGCTTCGTGCTCTGCCAGGAACCTGCTTTCTCCTCCTTCCCTCTTCATGTCCCCCCCTCCCTTGCTTTTGTGCTCTTGTGTTTGCTTGCTTGCCCTCTCTCAAATAAATAAAATCTTTTAAAAAAAGAAAGAAGCCATAACTCCATGAAATTAACTGGAGAAGTTAATTGAAGAGGACTTAGAAGTACCATTAAGTATGAAATGAAAAGGATTTATAACTGTTATTTACTTGGGTATCATGTTGGAGAATACCTACCCAGGCCCCATTTACTCTCTTCTATTAGATGCTTAAATATAGAATCCAAACTGTTTTTTAAAATTAGGAAATAATGGTTTTTTTTTTGTTTTAAAAGTTAATATTTTCCTTGATCATAGGCTCTTCAGTCGTAGAGATCCAGAGGACGATGGAATGATGAAAAGAAGGGGGCGACAAGGTCCAAATGCTAACCTTGTAAAGACATTGGTTTTTTTCTTTCTGGAAAGTGAGGTTAGTTGATGTTGTTCATTTTGTACTTAGGTTCAAAACAGTTTGGAGAAGGGGTTGAAATGACGTACATCTTAAAATCTTCCATATATCACAGTAAATCTTGGATAGAATAAAGTTGTACTCATTACACAAAATTTAGAGAAACATTCTTTTAGTAAGATGTTCAAATAATGGGATTTAAGTATAGTACTAAGAGTATGAATTTTGGAGTCAGAAAGATCTTATTACCAATTTTGTTCTTCTACTTACTTGTGTAACTGGTTTAGTTGCTTAATCTTTCTAAGTCTCATTTTCTTTGTAAAAATGTGGATAATAATTTCTCAGGTAACATTGAGCTAATTCATGTAAAACTCTTCATTTTTCATGCAAAACTGTTAATATAGACCTTGCGCTTCGTTCTCAGTATTTGGTACCTGCTTTTTTAACTTTTGTTGAAGGTAGGGATTTACATTTAACCTCAGCTCTTCTAGGTTTCCCTCAGATTGAAAATTTGCCTGTTAACCAGAATTTGAGAGGATCCAACATACATTTTTCGTGTTCATGTTATGTATTACTCAGGCAGTTTTAGGGTCTTTTAATTAAATTTAAAAATTTTTTCTGTATATAGAAATATAGTTGGCTTTTGCATCTGTATCTTTCCTAAATTCACTTATTTTAGTAAGGTTTTAATAGATTCCTTGGGATTATCTATAATAATGCAAATAATGTTCAGTTTACTTCTTCCTTTCCTGTATTTATGCCATTTTCCCCTGGCCTTATTGAACTGATTAAGACATCCAGTAGAATGTTGAATAGAAGTGGTGAGAGTGGACATCTTTTGATTGTTCCTGATCTTAGGGGTAAAGCATTCAGTATTTCTACATTGTTATTTAGTTATAGGTCACATGGTGAGCCATGTGACCTATAACTAAATGTGACCATTTTCCTGTGACCATGAAAATAACATGGTGTAGTTATTTATTTTGAGAATGTTTTCTTTTATCCCTTTTGTTGAGTTTTATCATGAATGATGTTGAATTCTGTCCAGTGCTTGTTCTGAGATGATTATTTTATTGAGATGAATATTTTATCCTTCATTATGTTAATATTTGAATAATGTTGACTAGTTTTTTTACTGTTGAACCAACCTTGAATTCCTAGGATAAAACCTACTTAGTCATGATCTGTTACCCTTTCTATATATTGCTGGTTTCACTTTGCTGAGTTTTTGAGGATACTCCCTCTTTGTTCATGTTAGATGTTGGCCTCCATATTTTTTTTATTGGTAATGTCTTTGATAGGTTTTGGTATCATTATAATGATAGTCCCTGGAAACAAGTTGGGAATCTGTAGGGCCTTTTAGTCTTCACAAAATGAAGAGAAATAATATGCTTATATATTGAATTGATAAGTAAATTTTTAAAAAATGTTTAAGTAACCGTAATTACTCCCATTAAATTAAATTAACAATATGTTTTATAACTGAGTGTGGATAACTCATATAGTATTGAGTCCAAATAGGTGCTAAATAAACATGCATATAATTTTTTCAGAATTAATTTTCTTGTTAACTATCCATAATAATTATTGTGAGTTTACTTATATTCAGCAAGCTAAGGCACTTTCTTCTTTGTTCTTTTTTCCATTTGACCTAAAAAACCAGATTACTGTTTGAGTTTGTACATGGTGCCAGCAAAGCTTCCATTCTTTTGAGTTGAGGCTAGTATGCTGTTTGTCTTAAGAGCTCATTGGTCTTTTTAAATTTTAGTTACATGAGCATGCGGCATACCTTGTGGATAGCATGTGGGACTGTGCTACCGAGCTACTGAAAGACTGGGAATGTATGAATAGCTTGTTGCTGGAGGAGCCGCTGAGTGGAGAAGAAGGTAAATGGATGTTTAATTATGGTGTTTTGTTACCTAGTCAGTTTTAAAAATAGAGTTTACTTACTCCATTTGTTTCTCTTTAATATTAAAAAGTAATTGAGAGTGCTTGCTTTGGCAGCACATACACTAAAAAGTAATGGAGGGGTGGTTAACTTAAACTGGTGGTTAACTTAACCTGGGTGGTTAAGTCGGTTGGGCATATGACTTTCTCAGGGTCCTTAGATTGGGCCTCGGGCTGTGTATGGAGTCTGCTTGAGATTCTTTCCCTTACGCTCTACTCTTCCCCTGCGTGAGTGTTTTTTTTCCCTCTCTCTCTCAAATAAATCTTTTAAAAAAAAGTAATTGAAAATCTACATGAGTAATTTTGTTTTCATATACATGAATATTATGAAGAAAAATGTAGTTGCTGTCAGTACTGAGTTGTTAAAAAAAATTTTGTGGTATCTCTGTTCATGTTTTCTTTGGTTAAATTGTGGACCAGTGGTACACAGATTTGTACTGTTCAGTAAAGTTTAATTCTCATCCTAGCTGTGATACAGTAATGGGATTTTCTTTAGTACATTAGGTCAGATTCTGTTACAGGCAGGATTGTTATGTAATACTTGTAAATAACATATAGGGAAAAAAGAAAAAGGTTAATTCTTTCTGATTTTTTTTCAGCACTAACAGATAGACAAGAGAGTGCTCTGATTGAAATAATGCTTTGTACCATTAGACAAGCAGCTGAATGTCATCCCCCTGTGGGAAGAGGGACAGGAAAAAGGGTATGTTGGTATAGTTTTACTATTCTAAGGTGTACTTCTCCTTTTGATAGGATTTTTAAAATTTTTGCATATAACTGTAAAGCCAAATTATTGAATCTTAACATTTTATTTTTCAGATGATCTTTGCCCATACGTATATGTTAGACATAAATTTTAAAGCATTAACAATTTGGGAAATTTTGAGTTCCTTCCATGAGATACTTTGTTAGTTACTATAGAAGATAAAGTGATTGACTTCTCTCAAGATTTAATATAGTTTACCATTTTAGAATGGTGCATTTTTGCATTTTGGTTTACTTATAGATTTGATTTTTCTTTTAATAAAAATGAGTTAAAACATAATTATTCATCAAAATGGAGAAATTTCTATTTCCTTGGATTATATTTTAATTCATCACTACAAAGTTCACATATATTTGTATTGTAGACCAATAATTTCACAACCTTTGAAACTTTTTGATTATGAGGCGTAAAAATACATGGTTTGTCACATAGTATACACCTATATATATGTGTGTTTGTGTATAATTGAAACAAAAGTTCTTCAAACAATACTTATGGTATGTGACACATTCTGTTTTATTTTGTTTTCTGTTTTTTTTCCTTCTTTTTCTAATTGATGATAGAATTCATGCTATCCTAAGTGAATTCATGTTGAGTTCATAATCCACGCATCATGGCCTACAGCTTAGAATAGGCTGAAATGCTACTCAGTCCCATTATTGTATAAGCTCCTAAACTTTTCCTGTTCCTAACTGTTGCCTTATTTGTCTAATGGTAGCATTGGTTAGTTTAATTGGGTACTGATTTTGCCTCTAGAACTATTTAGAGGTTTTTTGTTGTTGTTGTTGTTTGTTTGTTTGTTTTTTGGTGCTGTTATTTTAGGTGGCTTTTAAAAAATACTGTGCAAGTTATTCTTTGTTACTTTTGGGTTTCATGTTTTACAGTAGAAATTTTAGTGTCCTTCATTTAAACTATAGTTTCATTACTTATTTTGTATGTCTTAACTTCAACTTGAGCACCTAACGGTGTTAGTAGGTTTAATAAATACTTAGAAGTATCATTGTGTTGCTTTAGGTGCTGACAGCGAAGGAGAAGAAGACCCAGTTGGATGACAGGACAAAAATCACTGAACTTTTTGCTGTGGCCCTTCCTCAGTTATTAGCTAAGGTAAGTTTGTATAATAGAAGAGTATTCATAAGAAATTAATGGATTTTTTTTTTTTTTGGAAATGTCAAACCGATTTTTATCATGATGTTTACTTAACATTATTGTGATGTTTTGACATGATTTATTTTTTTTTATTTCAAAGTATTCTATAGATGCAGAAAAGGTGACTAACTTGTTGCAGTTGCCTCAATATTTTGATTTGGAAATATATACCACTGGACGATTAGAAAAGGTACAATGTTTTCTCTGTATAAAAACAACCTTGAAGAACAACTACTAGTTTAGTTTGTCCCATCATATTGTTTCTTTATGTTTTTGAAACTTCTAATTTTAAAGGAAACCTACATTTTATATATCTTCTTTGTTTTTTATAAGTTGGATTTAGAGAATGGTATTAATGAGGCTTCCCTTTGATTCATACCCATACCCATGCCCTCATTCCTAGCCATTATTTGATTATATCTGAGAGATTTATGGAGATTGGGGATAGGTAAGTGGATAATAATTATAAAATGAAATCAGTTAATATTCAGTAAGTACTTTTACTGTGTTCCAGGAATGTAGATACTTACATAATATATCCAGGAATATAAATTCTTTGTATTAACATTCTTACCAAAGCCCTATGGGGTAGGTAATATTGTTCCCATTAAAGCTGAGGAAATAAGTATGATTGGGTCAGTGTATTTACTTACCACGACTAGGAAAACACACTGAAATGTATGCCCTACTTGTAGAGTTACTGTTTTTGAAACTTTACACCAAGTGAGTATAGGCTTTCTGTGCCTATCATATGTACCTTAGTTTTTTCTAATATGTACCTTAGTTTTAATGAAAAAAAACTTTGATTTTGCAGCATTTGGATGCCTTATTACGACAGATCCGGAATATTGTAGAGAAGCACACAGATACAGATGTTTTGGAAGCATGTTCTAAAACTTACCATGCACTCTGTAATGAAGAGTTCACAATCTTCAACAGGGTAGATATTTCAAGAAGTCAACTGATAGATGAGTTGGCAGATAAATTTAACCGGCTTCTTGAAGATTTTCTGCAAGAGGTATATATTAAAAGTATTTTGTCAGTTGGGTCCCTCCCCTTTAATAACTGAATTAGTCACCATTCCTGGTGATAGTCCCTAGCAGTATGTTGAAAAATATTCAGATACTCTGTTCTTTGATTCATCATACTACTGTTACTCTTCCACCAAAATGGGAAGGTGGTAAGAATCTGTGACTTGGAGAAGGTAAAAGCAAAACTAATACCCCTTACACTTTTTTAACTTTAAAGAAATGATTTCAGATGTTACCAGGGTTTAGCAGAACTAGAGGCTGTTAGGCAGCACAGTGTAAATGAAACAGAAAAGGAGAGCTAGACTGTGGCTATCTAGCCTCAAAAAGTAGGCTGTTTCTTAACTGTTTTGGCAGTGTTAGTAAGGAAAGGTAATAATCTTTGATATTGTTAAGCCTTGATAAATTGCTGTTAGAGCCACTGTTGATTTTGTCATTTCCTGTGTTCTGTTCTGTTAATATTTCCAAAGAAAGTTAAAGTGTGGCACTCAAATACACTTTCAGTTTTCTTACTTTTATCTTTTTTGATTAAGGAGGGCACATGTTGTGATGAGCACTGGGTGTTGTATGCAACTACTGAATCATTGAATACTATATCAAATCTAATGATGTATAGTGGCTAACTGAACATAATAAAAAAGAAGTATGTACTTAACAGTTTAAGTGACTTGCATTAAAATAAAGTCATAATTCTCAATACATTTAGCCTTTTTCACATCAGTTTTGTCATTAATGTTGTAAAAATCATATGGACAATGTAATTTTCAGTTTTCTTTTTAATAGTTGCTTCTTAAGCTTTCTTTTTTGTGTAACAGTCCATGCTTTTACTAAGTTTGCTTAACTGGTAGTTTGTGGAAATAAGTTAATGTAAAGTGATCACATTCTTAGTTTAAAAATGTGATGGCTCTACTCTTGGCTAGATATGATTGTGATTAGGACAAGTTAATTTAAAATCAAGCAGTGGGTTAATTAAATTTATTAATGTAGAAAAACCATGTTTAGAAATAAGCATGTTTTGAGACTTGGGGTTCAGTACATTTGGTAGTGTTTAGAAAAATTTACAAGTTTCATGCAGTAAGATTCGTAAGTTTTTCAAAAACTTAAGTTACTCTCAATTGGAAAATTGATATCCAGGAAGGACTATGCATATCTACTCTTTATTCAGAAGGTTTTATCCAAATTGTTACTGGTCTGGTATGTCTTTCTTGGGCACTATGTTTCTTTCATTAAGGTTTTGTCTTTTAGGTGTTGTTTTTGTGATCTCTTGCTTAGCCTTTACTGTTTTTTTCTTTATAGTCCTAATACATTTTTTATTGTGAAAGACTAAATGTCTTCATAGTTTGGGTCAAGATTACTTCCAAAGAGAGGGGAGAATGTCATTCAGTGTTTATCTCTTGGGTGTAATGTACCTGTGATGATAACTGTGTTGATTCATTACTCCAGCGTATTGCTTTAAATTTGGGCAGATCTAGGTATTGAATGACAGAGTTAATTTGTGGTATTAAGCTCTTCTTTCTTTTCAAGGTGTTATCACCAATGTGATAGTCTAAGATTTTTCACTTGGTGGTTATTAAGATTTAATGTTATATATAATTGATATTCATAGGGTGAAGAACCTGATGAAGATGATGCATATCAGGTATTGTCAACATTGAAGAGAATCACTGCTTTTCATAAGTAAGTTGAATTTTAATGTTCTGATTTCTTAAAACTGTTTCAAATTCAAAACCAACATGCATGTTTTAGTGTTATAATGTTATCAGTTCTGCTAGATTTCTTTTTTTTAAATATTTTTTTGAAAGATTTTATTTATTTGTTTGTCAGAGAGAGAGAGAGTACAAGCAGGAGGAGCAGCAGGCAGAGGGAGAAGCTGAGCAGGGAGCCCGATGCAGGGTTCTATCCTAGGATGCTGGGATCATGACCTG
Source organism: Mustela nigripes (assembly GCF_022355385.1). NCBI lineage: Eukaryota > Metazoa > Chordata > Mammalia > Carnivora > Mustelidae > Mustela > Mustela nigripes. The sequence goes on along the minus strand of NC_081575.1, from coordinate 26,285,891 downwards.
AGCTGAAGGCAGATGCTTAACCAGCTGAGTCACCCAGGCATCCCAGTTCTGCTAGATTTCTTGTGCTTATATATAAAGAGTAGTGACAGAGTCATGTTTTGAAGTGAGAAGTAATTGATAGACTGTCAACCAGCATACTTAAAAAAAAATACATTTTTTTGTTGTTGTGGGTGCATGTTACAAAGTTTGCTGTATTTACTTCGACAGCATTTTGTTAACATTCAAGTCCAGAATAAAAGTGATTAAGCTTAACTTTTAAATAAAACTTGATTCTTTTTTACAGTGCTCATGATCTTTCAAAGTGGGATTTGTTTGCTTGTAATTACAAACTGTTGAAAACCGGAATTGAAAATGGAGACATGCCTGAGCAGGTTTTTATTTATTTTCAAGTTACGTATTTAACTTTGAGAATGAATACTTGGGACTTTTTAGTTTTAACTGTATTCTCTTCTTTTTACAGATAGTTATTCATGCACTGCAGTGTACTCACTATGTAATCCTTTGGCAGCTTGCAAAGATAACTGAAAGCAGCTCTACAAAGGTTTGTGGTAGTCCAGTGGAGTTCTTATTATATTAAATATCATTAACTGTTTTCAGCAAACTTTCAGTGAGATCAATTTCGGTAAAGTCTTGCTTATTTCTAAACTACTGTTTAGACATGTGTACCATTAGAAAGTTATGTTTATAGTTTGATATATATTCAGTGAAAGAACATTAATATGTTTCAAGGTATGATTTTAAATTTAAAAAATTTCACATTTTAAGGTGGCATAATTTATATATTTTCATGTTCTCAAAAGTATTGAGAACATATAGAAATACAGATTTTTATAAATTATGACCAAGAGCTTTCGAAACAAGCTTACAGCTATTGGATTATATAAATTGATAACAAGCCAGCTGCCCCTAGATCTTCTTATGCCTCAGTATTGTTTTGGGATCACGTTTTTCATATGCAGGATCTTTCTACTGATACTCCAAATTCATTTTAAGTCACTTTGTTTAGTAATTGAACCAAAACAATATTGCCTTTTTTATCTGTAACTGACTGAGCCACCCTAGGTGCCCCTTGTCTTTTTTTATTTGTAAACTGGAAACTTAAAAAGATTATACTTGCTGTACATATAGCCGTAAATATTATTCAGGTACATTTTTATAGGTACTATGTAATATCTTGGAGATAGAGAATTCGTTGTTCATCGCTTTTTTTCCCTCAAAAACGATTGTCTTGATACTAAGTATCTTTTGTGTAAAATCACAGAATAATTTTAAATGCTTAGAATTTCTGTGAGCTTTTAAAGAGCAAGAAATGGGTATTTTCCCCTTGAAAAAGCAATTCAGTATTGTTGTTAGTGTATTTTTTGTCAGACAGCTAAGAAATTCATTTAACTCAATATCAAGCTTACAGCAGGAACAACAACCAAATTTGGTTGCTCATCTAAGTCAAAAGCATTGAAATAAAAACTAAAGTGGGAAAAGATTATATTTTGAGTAGAGGGGAAAGGGTGAAAATGAATGATACTAAATACAAAATTACTCTGAAGCTTGGTTAAGTTTTCTTTACCAAATCAATCAAGTTAAACCTGTTTTTAGGAAAAGATTTTATCATTTTAATACAAGTTTACAAGACGTTAAAATTTGTTTAAATTGGAGTAATACTAAAAAACTGATTTTTCCCATCTCTTTAAAAAGTACAACTGAAAGATGCTGTCTTTTTTATTAACTAATTTCTTCTGTTCATCAGTTGGCTATCCTTCAAATTACAAAACAAGGATGGAGCATTAATCTTTACTCTCTAAGCATTCTGAGGTAGTAGATTCGTTAAAAGATAGCCATATACAGTCATATAGGTTTTCTCATTTTAAAGGACCCAGTCCACTTTGGATATTATGCAGTAATATACCTGTTATTTTTAAGCCTGTAGTTTGTTGTTGTTTTTTTTTAAAAAGGTCTAATTTGTTTTTTTTCTTTCTTATAAATGCTAAAGAATTTAATGTATAAGTGGAGTCAGTATAGTTAAATATATCATAATATTTTATGTAATTTGAAGTATGTTAAGTACTAAATGAGGTTTTTATACAGTTGTTCATGTTAAATGTTTTTTAATTTAATTTAATTTTTAAAATTCATGTTAAATTTTTTAAGGAGGATTTGCTGCGTTTAAAGAAACAGATGAGGGTTTTCTGCCAGATATGTCAGCATTACCTGACCAACGTGAATACTACTGTTAAGGAACAGGTTAGTAATTACCATAGGTAGCCATCTTTTGTAAGCAACCCTTAATAAATATCTGAACTAATACAAAAAATTTAAGTAATACTGAGGTTGAGCAAAGCAGAAATGTCTTATATCTGTCCATGTATATGATAGTCAAAAAAAAGATTAATAATTTCATATAGAGTTTATAGATTGTATTATAGATTACCTTCATTGAAATTATTCTGTGTTATTATTTATGACTTGGTAAACAGGCCCATATATACAAATTAGATGTATGAAATTACATAAGTTATTCTTGAACTTAGCAAGTGCAAGTATGCCTCAGGGAGGGGAATGGGTCCACATGGTTTTGTCATCTCTGAGAATATTATCAGATAGATTGGACATTCCTGCCCATCCTGACTGTGCATATTATTTTTGTGTTATGTGGACTTTGTCTGAAATAAACATTTTAATCATTGCCCTGCCTTCAAAGTGTTACCTTCCTACTTCATATGCTCTCATTGTGGAAATACATTGTTAACTGCTGTCATAGGTAGGTTTCCCATTTGTAATATCAATTCTAATCCTGGGACTGAAAGCCTATTTAGTTTTAATTCCCTAATAGAGGATTAAGCTTTTTTGTACATTTGCTTTTTAAATGCTTCTATGGAGAAGACATTTTTATAATCATAAAAAATATTAATAGTGATACAGTCAAAGTGGTTATGGTGATTTCAAGGGGTTTTTTTTGACCATTTCATTCTGTTTAACCATTGCATATTGGGGGAGAGCCCCACCCGTCATCAGAAGTGCTATTTTTAACAGTTTGTGTTATGTTGGAGACTGTTTATTTTTTTTTTTAATTTTTGGGGTTACTACTCATTTTAAATTAGAGTATACTTCTTTTTCTTTCTATTTTATTTTATTTCTTTTCAGTATTCCAGCATTCATAGTTTATGCATCTCACCCAATGCTCTATGCAGTATGTGCCCTTCATAATACCCACCACCAGGATCACCCAGCCCCC
>NC_081575.1:26249366-26277662 GCF_022355385.1 Mustela nigripes | reverse complement strand
GCCTGCTTCCTCCTCTCTCTCTCTGCCTGCCTCTCTGCCTACTTGTGATCTTTCTCTGTCAAATAAATAATAAATAAAATCTTTAAAAAAAACAAAATTCAAGTGCAAAAAATACCTGAACACAAATAATTATAATGCAGTTTGATAAGTAATAGAAGCATGTCCACATTGTTGTGGTCATGTAGAGGACCTATTAACTGGTCTGGCAGTCAAAACCTTGAAATAAGCTAGCATCTGGATTGGATACTAAAAGACCAGTAGGAGTTTTTAAAACTTCTTGGGAAAGCCTAGCTGCCTTCCAAAAATTGATACAAAACCAGTTTTCTTTTATAATCCTTTTGTTTTAGTTGGGGGACTGCCTCTGCTTCATTTATACCATAGAACTAGAATGAGAATAAGCTCACCAATACTTCTGAATTTTCTAGGAGCTTCTTGAAATTATGCTCAGTCTTACCTTCTTGGACGTTTTTTTCCCCCCTATTTAAAAGTGAAATATATTCCAGTTTTTTTTTTTTTAAATGTAAAATATAACATATTTGTCCATATCTGTCATCAGCATTTGTCAAATTTTGTTGTTAGCAATTTTTTTAGAGGGGCAATAAAGTATAGATACAGATGAAACCCTCAGTTGTATCCCTGTCCAATCCTATTATTTTTCCCTAGGGATAACTGCTATCCTGCATTGGTGTTATGCCTTTGCATTTTAATTTTACTATACCAGGAGTTTATGTATCTGTTAACAATATATAGTTTATTTTCTTTTGCTAGCTCCCATATAAATGGTATTATGTTGAACATTTTATTTTGCATCTTGCTTTTTGCATTAACATTTTTGAAATTTGTCAGTGTTGACATATGGTTTAGCTTATTCATCTTGACTGCTGAATTATTATGTAATAATTAACCCTACTTTATCCTTTTTTCTTATAAAAAGATTTTATGTATTTGACAGAAAGCAAGAGAGCACAAGCAGGGGAGAGGGAGAAGCAGGCTTCCTGCTGAGCAGGGAGCCTGATGTGGGGCTGGATCCAGGTACCCTGGGATCATGACCTGAGCTAAAGGCAGATGCTTAATTGACTGAGCCACCTAGGTGCCCCACTTTACCCTTTTTAAAAGAGATTTTATTTATTCATATTAGAGCATGAGCAGAGAGGGGCAAAGGAGGAAAGTGGAAAAATCTGAAGAAGATTTTTCACCGAGTGCAGAGCCCCGTTGGGCTCAGTGGGGCTCGATTCCATGACTGTGAGACAATGACCTGAGCTGAAATCAAGGGTTGGATGCTTAACCAACTGAGCCACCCAGGCATGACTACTTTATCCAACTTTTTTCCACTTTTTCCCTATTATATAAATAGTGTACAATAAATGTCCTTAAACTTACCAGCTTGAGCACATGTGCAAAAGCTTTTCTAGTGCATACCTAAGAGTGGAATTGCCAGATTATATAGTCTTTGTGCATCTTAATTCTACCACGTGTTGTGAAAATACTCTCCAGAGTGGTTGTATTGTTTTGTTCTCCCACCAGCAGGGTGAGTTTCCATTGGTTTTCATTCTCATCTAACCCCTGGTGTTGTAGACCCATGGTTATTTATTTGATTTGTTAGCCCATGTACATTAGGTGAGAAAGAGAGAATGGAAGAGAATGCTTCTAGAGGCACTGATAACACAGAAAAATAAAGGCAATTGACATACATGAAAGGCCCAGTATGCTGGATACTTTTCTAACACTCTTTAATCCCCACAAGATAAAAGGTGGCTAGTTTTTGATGAGAAGTGAAAAAAACCCCAGAGTGCCTTGACTGGTTCATTCAGAAGAGCATGCAACTCTCGATTTCAGGGTCGTGAGTTAAAGCCCCATGTTGGGTTGTAGAGATTAACACACACTCATACACACACACCCCTACCTTAAAAGAAAAAGGCGAAAAAGAAAATGAAAATCAGAGCTCAAAAACTGGGTAATTAATATCTGGATAATTTAGTCTGTAGGGGAGAACCTCTACATATGTGTTCTTCTGAGAGTAGTACTGAACAGTGATTAGTAACAGTATTGTATAGAAATCCATTATAATCACAGAGACAATTAGAAAAAGTTTGTATGTTCAGGGTAATCTTCTGAAAGAGTAAACAAGATATTTTAGGTTTCTAAGCAAATGTCTTTGGGGTTCTGGAATCTGCACTTGCGATAAAATTTTTTCTTATGGTCTATCTTAAATTCCTAGTCTCAGAATTTGTTTTTAACTTAATAGCAGTTACTGAAGATTATCAGAGGTAGGGTAAAATAAACATTACATTTGTTTTAAAGAACATTCCTATTTTACAAATTATTTTTCTGATACTGGGAACCTTATATTGAAGACCTGACAGGGTATACCCCTACAGTTCACAAAGGAGGAAACATAAATGGCTAATAAATGTGCAAAAAATTTGAACTTCACTGCTAACCAAAGAAATGTAAATCAGAATAAGGTCTCTTTTAATAAGGAATTTTGTTGGTAAAGTTTGTTCAGAGGAAAATTCTTTACATAGCTTTTTGTATAACAGGCTTCATCACAATTTTGTTTGCAATATCAAATAATCAGTAGTAGTCTTTTGGCAGTACTTGGAAGCTATAGTCCGGCTTCCTTGACTACAAAGTTGGAAATAAGCCTATTTCCGTGATAACTCTGAATGTCAGCATCTAACATAATGGGTCAGGGCAGAAACATAAGAAGTTATCTTAAAAAGACAGAATAGTTCCTAGGTCAGACTTCATGAGTATATGTAATATATATAAAGTAAGTATGTGTCAGTGAGAGTTGGGGCTCAGGTGGGATGGGGTCATCCTTGGAAAGGAACACTGAAGATGCAGATCTCATTGGCAAGCAATCCTAGTAGGGAGGTGGATGATTGCCTTAGGCAGGCTAAGCCTGACTTCACTAAACATCAGTTCCTCTGACTCACTCAACTGGTTCCTGTTACATTTTCAATAAGCAGCCTTACGCTTACTCTTTGAGTTCGCAAAACTTTTGTGTATTGGGATTAATGGACTGGTCATTCACTGAGATATTAGGAGTGATTATAATTGGTATTTTATTTGAATGTGTTTACTGTATTTTTCAAATTCTCCAAAATAAAGGTATTTTATAGTAAGAATTAAAAAATACATATGGCTGAAGTAAAATACAGATGGCTTAATGTTTGTAACTTTTTTCCCCAGATGGTCAGCAGGAGGATGAAGCCAGTAAAATTGAAGCTCTGCACAAGAGGAGAAATTTACTTGCAGCGTTTTGTAAGCTAATTGTATATACTGTGGTGGAGATGAATACTGCTGCAGATATCTTCAAGCAGTATATGAAGGTAAAGTTGGAAAATGGACAGCAACTTATTTTTTATAATGCTTAAAAGAAAATGAATGTAACACTGGCTTTTATTTCTGATTGCCTTTGGATTTTTTAAATAGTAAATTACTTTTCTAGCATAAAATAAATTTCTTTTAAAATTTTAACATTTTTTGTAATATTACTTCGTTTTTCTAGTCTTCCATTAATGGACATTTTGAGTTTACTGAGTTCACTTCATTTAAAATATTGGAAATGTTTTGGGTTAACTATCACTGTTAGTCTTTATCTTTGTGGTGTAGTTTAAGACAATCGGATGGTGTTCCTCCTCTGCTTGATGTAGCATAAAAAGGGTATTGTTCTAGGATTCAGGAGACCTAGCCTTTAGTTTTGGCTTGGTTACTATGTAGCTCCTGACCTTGAGTAATTCAGTACCTGTTGTATCCTGCCTTTCTTCATCTGTTCCACTGTGATAACTAAGATTCCTTTAGGCTTTGAAAATCTGATTGGATTCACTGTGTGTTATTCACAGTCTTCATAAGTATCTGTGAGATTCTCTAATATTTAAGTGGTAGTAGAAAAGATATTACTAATTATACTAATGAAATATAACTAAATATGATAAGATAGATTTTACTTGAGAAAGGATTAAAGAAAAACTAATTATGAATATAAACTTTTTTAAGTCCTTGCTGTCACCAGCTAAATATGTAATAAATTTGTCAAAAACCTAATTAATGAGTTCTCTCTTGAAATATTTTGCCACATGATAGAACTCTAACACCATCATAAATTACTCTGGGACTTAAGTTATTTGGCGTTACCATTTTTAGATTTTTAAGAAAAAAACTAAGGTTTGTGAAGTTGTTTCTGTGAGTTTTAAACTTTCTAGGCTTACGTATTATAAAGTCAATTTTTAAAAAAATTTATTTGACAGAAACCACAAGTAGTCAGAGAGGCAGGCAGAGAGGAGGAAGCAGGCTCCCTGCTGAGCAGAGAGCCCGATGCGGGGCTCGATCCCAGGACCCTGAGATCATGACCTGAGCCGAAGGCAGAGGCTTCAACCCACTGAGCCACCCAAGCGCCCCTGTAAAGTCAATTTTATTAGTCTTAAGGGCATGGTTTCCTGTTATCTCTGAGAGTTATGTTTTCATTTTGAAACAAGGTCTTAGATTATATTGTGACAACATAAATGTTGACACAGTGAGTTTTCTTTTAAGTAGTAACAGGCTGTTAGTTTCTTTTTTCTTCTTCTTCTTCTTCTTTTTTTTTTTTTTTTTTTTTTTTGACAGAGAGAGAGAGACATCGAGAGAGGGAACACAAGCAGTGGGAGCGGGAGAGGGACAAACAGGCTTCCCGTTGAGCAGGGAGCCTGATGCGGGGCTTGATCCCAGGACCCTGGGATCATGACTCAAGCTGAAGGCAGCCACTTAATGACTGAGCCACCCAGGGGCCCCAGGCTGTTAGTTTCTATAAGCCAAATTAACAAAGTTGAAAACGGCACACGATCAACATGCCAGTTAACAATGAAATAGTTATAAAAGTAACTGATTATATTCATTGTCTTAGTAGTTCACAAAGAGCAGAAGAACTTTGTTTATGTCCTTTTTGTTACTTTTGAAAGCGTGTAGTGCCTGATTATTGTTTTACTCCACACCTCCTTAAAACCGGTCTGGAGCTTAAGGTGATTAGATCTCAACTGTCTATTTTAGAATTTATTGGTGTTAGGGATTAATATGCTTAGAAATTCAAGTTTCAGTAACATTCTTTTCTCTGTTTGAACGCATAATTTTAGCCAAATAAGAATTTTGTAATATATGCTACTCACATGACTAACATAAAACTAGTCTTATTGTCCAGGAGTTTTAAGAAATAAAGCTCTAATTTGTACAAATTTCTTTTCTAGTATTATAATGACTATGGAGATATCATCAAAGAAACAATGAGTAAAACAAGGCAGATAGACAAAATTCAGTGTGCAAAGACCCTCATTCTCAGTTTGCAGCAGGTAAGTTATGAAGAGTATCAACTTTAGGCAAACGTAATTAATACCTAATACTTTTCAAGATAGCAAGTAGGAAACTGGGCAAAGGATGCAGTAGACAGTTCATAAAAATAGAAATGTAAGATTTTCAATCTAAGTATTAGACACTGTAAGCGAGATCATTTTTTGCTTTCAGACTGGTAAGATTAGCAAAACGTAACAGCTATCTAATGTTTGGGGGGTAATAGTACTGTCGGCATTATGTGTTGATGTAACCTTGGGAGGCAGTTCGGCAGTATATGTTAAAATATATAATGTGTTTGCCATTTGTGGCAGCAGTTCTACTTTTAAAATTTTATCCAAGGTAAAATTAGTGTAGATCTGTATTCACTAGTGTGTAAAGTTCACAACACATATTTTGAGAATAAAATTTAAAAGATTATAGTGTAGTATCCCTATAAAATTGTACTTATCTGTATATCTATCTGGAAAAATAATCACCAAAATTTTAGCTGTGGCTAACTTGCTCTGGTAGGGTTCAAGTGAATTTTACTTTTTTTCATTTTCATACTTATTTTAATGACCATTTATCAATCTTAATAATCAAACTGCAATACTCATTTTCATTTTGACAGTGGTGAGGTAGGTTTAGTTGCATAAAAATCATATGCTTAATATACTTCTGTCTTTGGAGACCAAATGCATGCAGAATATAACCTAACCTATTTCAATGTCATAAGTTTTCTTGTTTTTAAGAAATCTAGGTGTTAAAACTCTTAGTTCCATTTGCATACTTAGATATTCCTAATTAAAGTTAATAAAATTTAAAAGGTTTTGAAAGGTAACATTTAAATCGTATCCTATAAAATAATAGACTTTTGCTGTAGAACATTTAGAAAATATAAGAACTAGAAAAAAATACAACTTATTCTTGTTTTTCACTTAAATACATTTTTAGTTGTTAATAGCCTGTCTTTTTTTATGCCTATATGAAATCTTAAGTTTTATAGAAACTAAACCATATTGGGCATGCTATTTTGCAAGCCTGAATTTTTCATGTTCTAAAACCATACTGCCTTCATGCAATTAAATACTTCCTTGAGCATTTTTAATGACTGTATAGTACTACATTTTATAGAGGGACCATGATTTAACCAAGATCTCTTGTTCAATGTTGAGGTCTTTTACCATCCTTGCTATTACAGATAACACTAAAACATTTTTGTACTTATGTATCATGCACAAATAATTATTATAATTCCTTTGAGTCAGTAATTAGAATTGCTTAGTCAAAGGACATGAGAGTTTTTACAGCTTCCAGTACAGATTCTCCCGTAGAAAGGTTATCTCCGTTTTTGTTTCTACGAGGTCAGAGTGCTCATTGTGTAATACTCTTAGCAGTAGTAGCCATTGTCTGTTAAAAACCTTGGCTCTTTGGTAGTTGAAAAATTGTATTTTGTTGCGCTTATTTATGATAGAAGTTCTTTTTTTTTTTTTTTTTTAAAGATTTTATTTATTTATTTGACAGAGAGAAATTACAAGTACACTGAGAGGCAGGCAGAGAGAGAGAGAGAGAAGGAAGCAGGCTCCCTGCTGAGCAGAGAGCCCGATGCGGGACTAGATCCCAGGACCCTGAGATCATGACCTGAGCCGAAGGCAGTGGCTTAACCCACTGAGCCACCCAGGCGCCCATGATAGAAGTTCTTGATGTGCAAATGCATTATGTAAACATAGAGTCACAGCATAGTTGCCTAATAGTTGGATGGGTTTCTTTTTTCTTTATATTTTTATATGCTGTTTTAAGATCCAGTTAACACCAGCCCAACAGAGTTGTGCCATAACCTTAAGAGTGTCTAATGTCCATAACTACCTCTGGTCAGAATATATAAAGGACTGTGGTTTTGTTCATTTGTATCATGGGATTTTTAAAAACCCAAGTTTTAGAATAAAAGGAAATGCCTCATTTATGAGCATCTGCTGTATTTTAAAGTAGAGAATAAGGGATTCTTAAAAGATGTTAGTAATCTGTAATTATAACAAAACTTCTTTAACATGCTTTCTTTCTTTCCAAATAGCTTTTTAATGAAATGATACAAGAAAACGGCTATAATTTTGATAGATCATCCTCAACATTTAGCGGCATAAAAGAGCTTGCTCGACGTTTTGCGTTAACTTTTGGACTTGATCAATTGAAAACAAGAGAGGCCATTGCTATGCTACACAAGTAATCTCCAAATATTTTATTCAGCTCTCCTCTTTTTTAATCATGAAATTTTTTTGTATTCTTTTGTTTAGAATAACCAAACTCAGTTGATGCGTTATTTTTTTTTTTTCCACATCTCTGGCATATATCCTTTCTTGAGAACCAGTAATAATGTTATCTCCATTAACACATGTGTTGGGACTAAAACTTCTTTTATAGAAAGTCTTTGCTTTAATTAAAGCAATACAAAATCTTTATAAGTGATGTGAAGAAACACATATTTATTAGGTATTATAAAATCTCTTTTAACAGCTTTTATTATAATCTCACTGCTAGGTAGAGAAATTTTTGAGACTTGATGCAGTTTTTCTCTTTCTGGTTCTGTTTTCTATTTTGTAGTGACCTTTTCCCATGTTTTGAGCCACAGCCACCTTTCTGTATACATATATTCTTTGCCTTATCAATACTGGAAATGATCTGATTTTATTTGGGGCATGTAATTTACTGATAATCATACTTTCACATAATGAGCATATTTCAGAGTTTTAACATAACCAACACACAGATAATTTCTTAATTCTGGATGAAGAGCTTAGCCTCTGAGCCAACCAATTTTATGAAAGGTCTCTTGTTCGATCTGTGTCTCTTTTACTCCTGACTTATTTTTTTTAAAGATTTTATTTATTTATCAGAGAAAGAGAAAGAGCAGGCTTCCTGCTGAGCAAGGAGCCCAATGTGGGACTTATCCCAGGACCCTTGGGATCATGATCTGAGCCAAAGGCAGACGCTTAACCAACTGAGCCACCCAGGCATCACATACTTCTTACTTAATTATAAAAGTGTTAATTGTCTCCCTGCAGATGTTTTCCTGCTCTTTAAGTTAGTTCCATACCTTCCCCAACTTCAGTTTACTCTCTCCTTTCACGTTGCTCTGAAAGTCTCAAATTCCTTTTTATGCCTCTTAATACATTGGATGATAATAGGTAATATTTAAGGACCACACATTTAGTGATTAGTGATTATTTTGGGAAGGTAATATATTGTTTTCTTCATGGCGTAACCTTCCTTCTTTCCAGTTTCATCTGGATTTTTTTTTTTTACACAGTTAATTTTCAGTATAGTATAAGAAGATACTATTGGGTTGTTGTCTTGATTAGAGGTATTTATTATTAAGTAAATATAGTTAAAATAGGCCCTGAGTGAAGTTTAAGTTTTAAATGTACTCTTTCATGGGTCACTACAAATAGTTTTTAATAATTATTTTTAAGTTAGTTTTCCTTTTATGTCTTGAAAAATATAGAAAATGTATTGATCATTACATGAGAGAATTTGGGCTATTTTCTATGGAGAAGAGAACCAAGGAAGGAAAGTAGATACACCAAACCACATTCAGAGTAAAGGCTTCTGTGTGTATGTGTGTACCTCTGTGTGTTTTTGTTTTGTTTTAAAGTAATAGTGACATAAAATGTAAATATATTTGCTCATTCTCACACTGTAGCCTCATTTTCTTTATTCCTCAGATTAAATACATAACAGAGGAAGTATCTTAGTAGTGGAATAAAACTGTAGAGAGAAATTTCCCAAGTTACCAAATTTGTATTGTAGTCTTTTTAATGTTTTTCTCTTTGTTACTGTTGCAGAGATGGCATAGAATTTGCTTTTAAAGAGCCTAACCCACAAGGAGAGAGCCATCCACCTTTAAATTTGGCATTTCTTGATATTTTGAGTGAATTTTCTTCTAAACTACTCCGACAAGACAAAAGAACGGTGTATGTATTTGCTAAAAATAATTGTATTTAATTTTGTTTTGAAATTCTTAAAGATGAATTGTTATACTCGGTTTTTCTCCTTTCTGCGCGCACACACAGATTAGAATTCAGGATTACATTAATGCACAAAAAATTTATGCTTCAGAAAATTTATGATTTAAGGATTATAACTATATCTTATGCATAATACTCCTTTTTAATTCTGTGTGTTCCCCTCACAGTGTAGTTGTGGCTTTAGAGGTGTAACTTGAATGCTTTATGTATCCTTCTCTGCATTCTTCACTTAGTCTAATGAAGGAGGGAACCTTTAACGGACAGTAATATTGGTAGTTCATCCAGGAGCATCTTAGTCTCTGTGCTGAGCTGTGAGTGCCCTGAAAAGTAGGTTTCCTTTTTATCTTTTTTGCTTTAACTACTAGTCTTATCCTCAGCAGACCAGTTAGAATACTTTTCTAGTGTAGTATCCTAAAATGGTGACTTACTTCTAAGAGAACCCAACTAATGGAATTAAACTCAAAATTCACTCCCCTGTTTGAGGTATAAAAGGGCAGGAGAATATGAATAACTCCTAGTATATGTACCGCTTCTGAAAGTCTACCAATATTTTGCATTTAAAGACTGTATACATTTTACATGAAATTCTGAAGCAGACAAAACTAATCTCTGGTGATAGAAATCACAATAGTGAATACTCTAAGTTTGGGATATCGAATGGGAAAAGGAACATAAGGTGTTTTATAGGACTATTCTTTATCTTGATAGGTGTGTGGATTATATTACTGCATTTATTTGCAAAATGAGCCAACTGTACTCTTAATGTTCTGTGCATTTTATGCATTTTATTATATATAAATTTATCCCAATTAAGAACTAATGTTAACACTGTTAATCAGAGAAATATAAATTAAAACATTGAAAAACCATTTCTCGCCTAGCAGATTAGCAAAAGTTAAGGCATCTTGATAGTCTGAAGTGTTGCCAAAGATGTGAAGCAAGAAACTTTTATTTATTTTTTTGTTTTATTTTATTTTATTTATTTGAAAGAGAGTGAGATCACAAGTAGGCAGAGAGGCAGGCAGGCAGAGAGGGGGGAAGCAGGCTCCCCGCTGAGCAGAGAGCCCGATGTGGGGCTCGATCCCAGGACCCTGAGATCATGACCTGAGCTGAAGGCAGAGGCTTAACCCACTGAGCCACCCAGGTGCCCCAGCAAGAAACTTTTATACATTGTTGGTGACTATAAAATTGTATAAGACCACTTTGTGGAGCTATTTGGCAATGTCTAGTAAAGTTTAAGATTCTCCCTATCTCATGATCTGGTAATTCTGTTCATAGGTAGATACCCTAGAGGAACTCTTACATGTGAGTACATGGAGAACCATAAAAGAATTTGACCATTGCATTGTTTGGGTAGAGGAAAGCTCAGAACAACATCTGTTAATTAGAAAATGAGATCAATAGAGTTTTGTACAGTGGAATATCATGAGCAGTCAAAATGGTTAGGTTTTTTTCAAAGTAAATATAATTCCTTAATGTTTTTAAACACTCAGTCATTCTTCAAATTTATGGTAGTTTCATGTCATAAATGACTTTTATTTCTACAGTTTGATTGAATTGGCTTTGAAATAAGAGTCACACATCTAAATTGATTATTCTGTCTTTAAAATGTTAAAAAAATTTTTCCAGCTTTATTGTGGTATAATTGACAAATAAAATTGTAATATATTTAAAGTGTACAACATGATGATTTCATATATGTATATATTATGAGAGGATCTCCCTGATCAAGTTATTAACACATCCAAAACCTCACATACTTATTCTGGCTTTTTTTTTTTTTTTTTTTTAGAATACTTAAGCTTTCTTTTAGCAAATTTCAATTATGCAGTGTTATAATAATACAGCATCATCAGTTATAATCATGTTATATCCTCAGATCTTATTCATCTTTAAACATTTTTCCCTAAGTTTACTGAAATATGGTTGACCTATATAACATTGTATAATTTTAAGGTGAACAACATGTTGATTTGATAGACTTACATGTTGGAAAATGATTAATACAATGACATTAGCTGATGCCACTCTTCCAAAAATGGTTAGAATTTTAAAACATCATGTTGAGTACAAAAAGCAAAGTATAAAACTGTTCTATAATGTTTATAGACAAATATATGTCAAAAGTATATTATGATTTCACTCATGTGAAATTTAAGAAACAAAACAAACATGGGAAGAAACAAGAGGCAAACCAAGAAATAGACTCTTTACTATAGAGAACAAACTAATGGTTACTTGAGGGGAGGTGGGTGAGGGGATGAGTTAAATAGGTCTTAGGGAGGGCACTTGTGATGAGCCCTGGGTGTTCTGTGGAAGTGTTGAAAACCTAAATTCTAAACCTGAAACTAATGTTACACTGTATGTTAACTGGAATTTAAATCAAAAATTGAGAAAAAATATGTTAAAAATATGAAAGTTTGTGTGGGGTTATAAGTTCAAGTTAGTGGTAGTCTTTGTGGCAGGGAAGAGGACAAATAGCTTCAGCGGGAGGTAGCATAAGGGAGGGCTCCTTATCTGGAATGTTCAGTTAAGCTCTGTGGTAGATACATACTTAAAAATCTTTCTACCAGTGAGTGTATTTTGGCTCAAGCTCCATATCTTGTCACAGATTGGTTACAGTTTTTAGACTGACAGCCAGTTTAAAGTCCACACTTTGAGGAGGAGTACTGTACTACTGTGTGTAGCTGAAATAAAATAAAGAAATACTGAGCTAACACCAAGTAAAATCTTTGTAACGAATTCATCTTATCCTTTCTCTTTAATGGTGTTCAAAACTGGTGCTTTTGAATTGATTAGAATTAGTCATAATTATGACAACAGATTACTTGGGTTGCACTTTTTGTAGTTGGTTGACAAAAATTGTGTTCGTGTATTTGAAGCATAATTTAGACAATAAAGCACTGAACTCTTAGTGTCAGAAGCCTGGGATTTGAATCACGGTTATATTGCTTTCTCATTCTTATCTTTTGCTTCCTCATCTGTCAAACAAGGAAAATGTCTCTCTCACAGGATTATAAGAATAAAGTTAAAGATCCCAAGAGAAAAATAACTAACACATAAGTAATCACACAAATGTTAGTTGAATTTTGATTGCTACATTACATGTAACCCATAGAATCCTTGTGATACTTGCATCCAAGGGCAAATACGTGACTTCCATCAGGCTGAAACTTTTTTGCAGATAGAGGCCATATCTTAACTCATTTTTGTACCAATCCCCAGTGCCAGATACATAGTGACATAGTGGATGCTTGACAAATACTAAGCTTAAATGCTCTGGATTATTTCATTTAATGAAGACTCTTGACAGCTACAGAAGTGCTCGTCAGGGTACTAATGAAGCTGAGTTTGAATTGTGAAGTAATGTGCCCATACTTACACAGCTAGGGGTTGGTGGAATTGGTACTAGAACCCAAATTGCATGATTTTAAATTAGTCTTCTTTCCAGAAATGTGACTTGGGTTTGTTCTTCTATCAGAAGACCTGTAAAATTAAGATAGAACAGAGACATATTAGGAAAGAAAATGTTAACACCTTCATTTGTTACTATATGCTTTGAGGAAATGTTTGTTTTGTTTCATTCTAATTTACTTTTTGTTTAATTCTAATAAAATCATTGTATGTTCTATATGGCATGTGAACATTAAGATCATTAGGAGGAATAAATAAAAAGGAGGAAAGAGAGTTGTGGCAGTTTTATGTATTAAAGGTTTGTACTTCTTTTTAAGGTATGTTTACTTGGAAAAGTTCATGACCTTTCAGATGTCACTCCGAAGAGAAGATGTGTGGCTTCCTCTGATGTCTTACCGAAATTCTTTGCTAGCTGGTGGTGATGATGATACCATGTCAGTCATTAGTGGAATCAGCAGTCGGGGGTCAACTGTGCGAAGTAAAAAGTCAAAACCATCTACAGGAAAACGGAAAGTAGTTGAAGGCATGCAACTTGCACTCAGTAAGAACATGGTTCATTTCTCTTTATACTTACCCCTTACATTTACCAACTGAATTGTCAGTAAGTTCACATTTGAGATATGTGTTGTTAAATAATATCTTGCACAATGTGTCCAGTTATGTGTAAGTTTGTGTTTTAAGCATTTTATATACATAAACTCAGTTCTCATAACTCTTCAGGTATGTCCTTATTTTTCAGATAAGAAAACCAGCACAAAGAGGTTAAGTAACTTACATAGATCACACAGCTATTCGGTGGCTAGGCAGTCTCACTCTGGAACTTCTGCTTTTTAATTAGTATGCCATACTATATATGCATAGGGATATGAACTCAGCATTATAGAGCTAGTTGTCACTTAAGAGATCAGATTATCTAGTTTAAGTGTGGAGCAACAGATTCAGGGAGGTTCTGACTTCTGAATTTCTGGGAAAAGGTCATTTATCATGAAGAACTTGATAAAGATTTCTGTCTGTAATCCTAGAAGTAGGAATGCAATATGACATTTCAGTCTCTTGAACTCCTAGCACTGTAGGGTTGGTTTGTAATGGGCCTGGGGACTTTTTCACTCTCCTTTGAAACTTATTTTTTTTAAAGATTTTATTTATTTGACAGCGAGCGAGCGAGAGAGAGAGAGAGCAGGTACATGAGCAGGGGAAGTGGGAGAGGGAAAGCAAGCTTCCTGCCAAGCAGGGAGTCCGATGCGGGGCTCAATCCCAGGACCCTGGGATCATGACCCGAGCCAAAGGTGGACACTTAAAGACTGAGCCATCCAGGCGCCCCTCCTTTGGAACTTCTAAACAAATTAACATAATTGCCAAAATTTCAGTTAATGCTGAATAACAGACTACCCCAAAACTTAGGACATATCAGGGACATCATGTCTGATGCCTCAGCTAGGAAGACTCAAAGGCTGGTGACAAATCCTATGGAGGCACCTTTACTTATCTGGTACTAGCTATTAGCTTGGGCTTTAGTAGGATTGTCTGCTGCCAGAACACCTACATGTGACCTCTCCATATGGCTTTTCGCTTTCTCACAGCATGTTACTGGGCTCCCAATAGCAAGTGTCTGAAGAGAGAAGTAGAAGCTGCCAGGTTTTTAAGGCCAGAAACTGGTTCAGCATAATTTCCACCATATTCTCTTGATCAAGCAGTCAGGGCCTAGCTTCAAAGGGATGGGACATAATTGTCCACCTCTTAATGTGAGGTGTGTCAAAGATTTGGGGGCCATATTTTCTAATTGCTACATATCAAGTATATAGTGTTCAATACTTGATTGTCCCATAGAGTAATGGTTATATCTCTTGTCCAATAATATAAATGCATAAACTGGGGCACCTGGGTGGCTCAGTCGGTTAAGCATCTGCCTTCAGCTCAGGTCAGGATCCCAGGTCCTGTGATCACGTCCCGCATCAGGCTCCCTTCTCAGCAGGAGCATCTTCCTCTCTCTCTCCCACTCCCCCACTTGTGCTCTTTCTCTTGCTGTCTCTCTGTTTCAAATAAATTAATAAAATCTTCAAAAAAAAAACCCTGCATAAACTTAAAACTAATACAACCTTAGACTTAAGTCCAAAAGTTATCTGATTAAAAGATGATGTTTCCTGCACATCACTGTATTTCTCTTCTGAACAAATAGTTAATTGTTGAAGATTTATGCTGGCCATCAATTTTCTCCTTTTCCTTAGACTACATGGAGAACAAATGAATTGGTATTTATATAATATCTTGAAGATAGATTATCAAACCTGGTAGTTCAGCTTTTACAGAAAGAGTCCATATTCTTTGTTTAGGTTTTTGGAGAAAACCATAGAAATTGGGGCATTAGTAAGTTAGAAGAAGGAAGAATGATGCTGACAGACTGATCATTTCAGGGCATTTTTTTTTCTTTTAGTTCAGGGCAATGTTGAAGGCAAAATTGGAGCCTAAACACAGTAGAACTTAAGGGCTGATATAATTATATTACAGATTGTGAAATTTATGTCTTATCTATCTGGCACCTAATGAGGTACTAGTACATTTTCCTGTCCACTCTTTTTTTTAAAAACACATCTGTGTGCACATGTATAATCTTCTAATAAAATAGTTTTCCTGCAAACTCATATTCAGTCAGTCATCAAGTGCTATCACCTTCACCTCCCAAATCAGTGTTTTAAAAAAAATTACTGAGGGCGCCCGGGTAGCTCAGTTGGTTAAGCCACTGCCATCAACTCAGGTCATGATCCCAGAGTCTCAGGATCGAGTCCCACATCAGGCTCCCAGCTCCACAGGGAGTCTGCTTCTCCCTCTGACCTTCTCCCCTGTCATGCTCTCTCTTACTGTCTGTCTGTCTGTGTCTCTCTCTCTTTCTCTCTCTCAAATAAATCTTTTTTTAAAAATCACTATGAATTCAGTAATACTTGCATGTGAATTTGTCTTCTGTTAATCATGGCAGCATCTACAGATTTGAAAACAAATAGCTTTTGCAGGTATGAAATCTGGTGTTTTTGGTCCAGTGCTTAATGTGTATATGGATTTGTGCTTCCTTTGGAGTTGGCGAGCATCCTGTAAACTAGGAATTATTCTTCCATTATATTCATTCCTGTTCCCACCTCTAACTCACCTGGGCTATACAATTAGCCTCCTAACTGGCCTGTTTGCTCACTAGTCTTCATGTTCTTAAGTCCACCTTCCACACTGCCACCTTTGACATGTAACTTCCACATTGTTTCCTTCCATAAAACCTTCGGCAGTAGTTCCCATCACCTTAGCACAGCTTATAAGACTTTGTGTAAATTGATTCCTGTCCTTTTTTTTCAGCCTTACCCTTCGCTGCTTAACCTAGGAGTACCACACTCTTTGTTTGAACCATATGAAGTTGCCATTTTTGTAGGTCAAAAACTGCTGAATACCAGCAAATTAATATGGTTCAGTCATTGCAGTTTCATGCCTCGGCGTTTTTGCTTTTTTTCTTCTCCCTGCCTGAAAAATGTCACTGTTTATACAGTATCTACACTAATTAGAAGTCACTTTTGGGGAGTTGTTTCTGCTCCTTTCCATTGCTCCCATTCTCCCTGTGCTGCCCTCTCTTGTAGCACTACCACACTGTGTTGTCATTGCCTGTGTTTTCCTTGTCTCCAAGGACAGGGATCGCACCTTACATACCTTGGTATACATCCCCCTGTATATGCACTAGCATATGGAAGGTAACCAGATGTTTGTTGATCAGAGTAGGTTGTATTAGACATCTGGTTAGTCAGAGTTAGTGACTGAACTTTATTGCGATTAATTTTCTCTTTTTTAGCTGAAGAAAGCAGTAGTAGTGACAGTATGTGGTTAAGCAGAGAACAAACACTGCACACCCCAGTTATGATGCAGACACCACAACTCACCTCAACGATTATGAGAGAGCCCAAAAGATTACGACCTGAGGATAGCTTCATGAGTGTCTATCCCATGCAGACTGAACATCATCAAACTCCTCTGGATTATAAGTAAGTACATTTGATCATTTTCTGTATTACAACTTTATTAATTACATAGAAAAAAGTTAAGTTAAAAGAAGAATAAAATTCTCCTTGAAGCACGCAGGTAACATGGATGTTAGCTCAAAGACAACACGAGGAAGCAAGGCAACAGCAGGAGAGAGCAGCAGTGAGCTATGTTAAACTACGAACTAATCTTCAGCATGCCATGTAAGTGAGAGTGCCTTATTGTCTGAGTCTAGGAAGTTCACTAATTCATTTTAACATATTTTGATGTGTGCCTTGCCTAAAAATTTCAGCAGACTCTCTAGAGTTAGCTGAAATAATCAAGGAACTAAAATTTGGTCTTTCCAACAGAAGAAAACTTTGAAAGTTAAATATTCACTAGTTAGTTAAAGGACCAATCTTAGGTTGATCTGTTGGAAAAAGTTTAAATTTGAATCCTTGTTTATTTTGGTACACAGAATTATAGCTAAAAATCCCCTTTTGTTACATCTTAATTGATTCCCCAGCTTAGTTTAGGTCCTCATCCCTCATCTGAACCATTGTATTAGCTTTCTA
Organism: Mustela nigripes; assembly: GCF_022355385.1. Lineage (NCBI taxonomy): Eukaryota > Metazoa > Chordata > Mammalia > Carnivora > Mustelidae > Mustela > Mustela nigripes. Next base: position 26,260,360 of record NC_081575.1, on the reverse strand, counting down.
ACTTGTTTTCTTCCCTCAAATCTCCCATTTATCCTCTCACCAAACCCCTCCCCTCACTCCCCACCACTACTCCATCATTCACACTGCCATCAAAAATGACTATTGTAGAATAAGAATCTGGTCATGTAACTCTTTGACTTAAACCTTCCCATGGTCCCCATTGCCTACAGGATAAAGTCCAAACTATTTAGCTCATGGCATGCAAGATCGCTCAAAATATGACCCCTGCCTACATTTAGTATCCTATCCCCCATTTCTTGGTAAAATCGTTGTAAAAGAATAAGCTCAGGTGTCACCTTAAGTGAAGCTGTGGTCATCTGTGCTCCCATTAACACTATGTATGTTCATATTTCTTGTAGCACTTACCACATTGTATTATTAATATTTGTTTATGAATTTATCCCTTTTCTAGACTGTGAGCTCCTTAAGGGCAGGGACCACCTTGTTGCCTATTGGTGCTTGGCACATAAAAAGTGCTAAGTTAAATGTTCATTGAATGAATAAATGTCCAATGCAAAAAATTGTAGTTTGACTTTCAAATACTTTGTTTTTTACTGGAATCTGTATGAGACTTTTATGAATATTAGCTTCGGTCTAGGAGAGATGGCAGAAAAGCAGTCTTTTGGTGATTAGTACAAAAAAGGAAACATATGATTCTGATTATTTAAGTTTTGAGTTCAGAAGCTTTATATTTGTAACATAATGTAGCACATGTTTTAATACTGGGAGATAGTAATTGTTACCTATTTAAAATTTATGTTTTATTTTGTTGGTTTTTAAATAATGAGAATTTCACCTTTTTTTTTAAGAAATGATTATTTGCCATATGTATGGTAACCTATTAAAATTTGCTTTAGTTATTTCTATACTGTTCTTATGAACCTCTACAGATAAAGTACACTCTATTAAATCTATAGATTTGGATCCTAACTTGTCTGATATGGTCATCATCTATATTATGACTTGGTTCTGTTCCCTCTTCTCTGTTTCTGTGACCACATTTCCCTGTAATATATCCTTATTTCATTCCAAATTCAACAAGCTAATTTTTAGCTTCCAGCCCGTCACCAATTCAGCCATTCTGGAATTCTACTATACAGTCATTTGGTCCTTACCTCTCCCGTGAAAATTTTCTGCTAGTCCCTAAGATCTTCCATAGCATCTCATTATTCAGTACCATTTATCATTATTCTTTTGTTTGTAGTTTAATTCCCATTAGAGATAAACTTCCCGAGGTGACTGAAAGAGACTCTCCTATTTAAATAATTATTACATAAGATTCTTTTGGTTGTTGTGCCACAAGTGATTTTTGCCTGACACTTTAAAAAAATTTTGTTTTACAATGATTTTTCTGTAATGGTATCTGCTCTATAACTGAAAATACTTCCAAGTATCTCTTTGTATTTTTATAGTTTCTATCACATATCTTCCACTCCAGATGAGATGCAGAATGGACTTCAGGTTTTCTGTAACATGGTCCACAAAGTACACATACTTCCTTCATTGTTGCCTCTACCAAATAGAGTAAAATTGCCATTTACTCTCCAGAACTCTTAGAAAACAGGGACCATTGTCAACATGTTTGTTCAGATTGTGTGGGTTAAACATCATGTCTTGGTATCTTTATATATTATTTTTTTAAGAACTCAACATTGTGTTGTTTAAATTGTAAGTAATTTATTTTGATAGTGGTGAGAAGAGTTAAATGAATGAGAAAGAAGGCAGTATTGGGCAAACTGGGCAACTGGTTACCTTCAGTTTCACTATTACATTGACTTCCTTCAGGCTGATCTGGGCTAATTTATGAACTTGAAATCTGAGTTTATGCCTTAAAATTATGTGATAACATACAGCATTTATGGTGTTAAGTTTTTATTTTTACTTCTCCACATATATCTTAGTTTTGAGTTTCATAGGACACAGAATCCAAGTTTCAGCCTAAGTGTTGCTCATTTCTACCTGAAGCAGAATTAATTTCTTTTTTCAGTAGTTTTTATAGCACTTGATACATACCTCTCTTGTAATATTTGTCACATTTTGTAACAATTATCTTTGTTTTCCCATAGTAGACTGTGAGCTCCTTGAGGGCAGGAACCATGTCTCACTTACCTTTTTTTCCCGTTCGTAGGACATAAAAGAAGCCTGGCATATAGTAGGCACTGTGTGAATGAGTTAAGTGAGTGAGTACCTGGTACAAATTAGGTACCGAGTGAATGAGTGAATGATGGGTAAAACTAATGTATATTAGTGAAAATATATGTATTCTGAAAATGTCATTTCTTTGGTCTCTGTTTTATATTTGTTTATTAATTTGTACCCTGCCTACTTTCAAAAAGGATTTGAGGTATCTTGTCTGTTCCCATGTGGGAAATTCTCATTGAACTTTTATGTGGGATATCAGAACTGTCAAGCTAAATGTATTGAAGTAATGTAGAATAAAAGCTCCTAGCATTTTTAGACAAGTGAACATTGGGGTTTTGACATCATTGATGACATGATCAATGCCTAATCATTTTCCCTTACCTTTAATTTCATCATTTTCCATTACACTTCAATATAGAGAGCTACATAGTTGCTGCCAGTATATTAATAGTCACAACATTGGTTCAGATCTTGACTTTGTTTTTATATTTCTCTAGTCGGCGTGGTACAAGCCTAATGGAAGATGATGAAGAGCCGATTGTTGAAGATGTCATGATGTCCTCAGAAGGGAGGATTGAAGATCTTAACGAAGGAATGGATTTTGACACCATGGATATAGACTTGGTAAGAAACTTTAATAATTTCGGTCAGATTTTCGTTTAAGATACTTTGGAAATTAAGTTGGAATTCAAGGAAATACCTGCTATGAAAAGTAAGTTTTGCAAAAAAAGATTAAATAAAATAGTTGCCAGGTATTTTGGTATATGAGAAGGGATTGAGGAGAGGGTAGGGTTGAAGAGGGTGTTAACTCTTAGTTTAAGATGGTAGATTTTCATATTAATTTAGGACTATATAAAATATATATTTGCTTTCTCTTAAATGAGGTATCATATCCACCTTATTTTCCATTTATTTGCCATTATCAAAACAATACATGAGTAACTTGATATTACCATATTATTGAGACAAATTTCCATATTAAATATATATATGAATAAGGTTTTATCAGATACATGAAATGCTTCTGCATATTTCCTCTTGCCACATATATCATTCAACTTAGTGAAGTAGGTTAGGAGGGTGAAGGATATTGAAACTTAAGACAGTTAGCCTGTCCACGGAGACAAAACTAAGAAGCAGCAGTAAAGCTGAGACTTAATATAAGCTAGGTCTTCTGATTGTACTTCATAGTGTACCTTGCTGTATTCTCCTTAAAAGGAAGAAATAATTAAATATGGCTTCTCTTCAGAGTAGTGTAATTGGCACCTTTAAAGGAAAATGAGAATGGCATTTTTAAAGTAAAATAAAAATGAGTTTTCTAGTTTTCATCTTTCAGAATAATTTCCTGTGAATGATTTGCTTTTTGTATTTTTATGCATTGTATAGTTTTAATATACAGTATTTAAAATATTGTAAAGTATACTTGCACAGTTACATATGCCACATGAAGACTTAATAATTTTAATATTTTCAGCTGCTGTCTGGTTTATAGATAATAGCGATTGTCAACTCCCCCCCCCTTTTTTTTTCCTTAGCCACCATCAAAGAACAGACGAGAAAGAACAGAACTGAAACCTGATTTCTTTGATCCAGCTTCAATTATGGATGAATCAGTACGTTCAATTTAAATGTACCCCAGGATTGCAAAATCAAAAGTACAGGCAATCCCTAAATTTGAGATTGAAGAGCTGGGGCAGCACTTTGAGAGTGGTTAAAAACAACTGGACAGGAGAAAAGGAGTCAGGCAGCAGGAGGGCTTTCAGGAGGATGGGAGGGGTGATTCAGTGGAGATGACAGATTGAAAGTGCCTTTGAATCCCTGGCCAACTGGAACTTGAGTGTTATGTTAAGGAATTTGGACTTTTCCTGTAAGCTTGAGTTTGAATGAGGGAGTGGCATGATCAGAATTGTGTTTCAGAAAGATTTCCTTGGCATTTATGGATGGATAGGATGAATGAGAAATCATAATACGAAGACATGATAAAAAATAGAACTTGAATAAAGGTTTGGTAATAAAGAGAAGGTAATTGAGATTACTGGTTATTATTAGGTATTGTCAGTTCTGTTTCTTAAGTACCTCTCCTGTCTGTCCCCTCTGCTGTATTGTCCCTGACAATGCCTTGGTATAAATTGTCTTCAGTTTTTAATTGGCCTGTTGCAGTAGCCAGGCAGTGATGATTTTATTCATTTTGAGTACTGCCTAGCATAATAGGCATTTAGATTTATTTGTTAGACTGATCTTGCTGCTACAGCACTCCTTTAAAGCTCTTTTGGGGTCATCTTTCTAAAATGCAGAAGTGGTTCTGTCCCTCATAGTTTTAGGTCTTCCACTGATTTTTTTCGCCATTACCATTAAGAAAAAATTGTGGGTTCTCAGTGTGGTGAACAAAGACTTTTGTGTTCTTGGTCCTTTGCCAGTTAATCTTGGCTTTTTCCTTATATGCATTTTGCTCTCCAACCATATCAAGTCTTAAAGTTCCTCTTAGACATACTAAACTCTTTCACGACACTATCACTTTGAATAAGCTTTTCTCTCTGCCAGAATTGCCCCTTTCCTTTTCATCCTAGTGAATTCATCCTTTAATAGTTCTGATACTCTCTGTAAAGTTTTTGCTGACCCCTCCAGATAGATGCTTTATTCTTGGCTCTCATAGCACATCGTGTACATTTTTATTTTGATAATTACCAGATCTGTGCAGTGAAACAGATACTACATTTTGCTCAGTAAGCTGAGTACCAGGCAGTGATGATTTTTTTCATTTTGAGTTTTGCCTAGCATAATAGGTGTTTAGTTTTATTTGTCAAATGAATAAACCAGTTAAGTCCCCTTCCATCTCACTTTCTAGTGTCTACCTATTTCTGCTCCTTCCTCCTAACACCTGCTACCTTGAGTGACCGTCGGCTGAGGCTTGCCTCCCATACCCCAATTTCTACTATTCTCTCCTTGCCCTTCCTCACCTCATAATCTGCTTTCAGATAGTTCTTCGAAAATTTTTGACAAACTCACACCAACATATTCTGTTAATTATTTATTCTATAAATAATGTTTGAGTCAGAAGACACTATTTTGTAGGATAGCAGGTGTAGGAATCTTTGGATAAGCCACCCTGAGATCCTGTAAGTAAGTGTTTCTCAGTCTCTGGATGTGCCCATGAATCATCTGGAGATCTTATTAAAGATTCTGCTTCAGTAAGTCTGGAGCGTGGTCTGAGATTCTGCATCTTAACAAGTGCTGTCAATTCTTATCTGCAGTCCATACTCTCAGTAGCATAAGTGATCTAGGCCTACTCATATAAGTCTATAGTTTACATGCATATTGAAGTATATGGTTCCCTGATAATCTAGGAGTATGTATCTTCTGGTTCGTTAAAAAAAAAAAAAAAGTGAAGGTCATGACTGATGGGGAGTAAAAGAATCTTTTCAAGCAGCTATGATGGAATATATTAATTCGACAATTTATTGAGCTGGAATTTAGTGCTAAAACCAGTTTGGTGCTCTCCCTGCCCTCCAGGAGTTTGTATTCTAGTTCACCTTGACTGTCTCTTTGAAATCAAAGGATGGCAGCTAGTATGTGAGAGATTAATGTGCCTGATGCTGTCCTAGGCATGATTTAGTTGATCCTCTCAGCAACCTTGTGAGAAAGGTGGTAGTATCTCACTTTTATACTCAAGCACACTTGGGACTGAAGAAGTGGTTCGTTGACTTGTTCAGTTTTATGACTCTAGTGTCAGAATAATAATTTGATCCGAGTTCCTTTTTTACTTAAAAATTTCATGCTGTCTCTGCTGTTGTACTTTCCAGAACTAAAATCAGACCTCATTTATAAGAAACACCAAAAAAAGTAATTTAGAAATCAAAATGATTAACTGTAGTCAGAATTGATAAGGACAGTTAGAGATCTCTTTATTTTTTCATGTGGTCACCTAAAGTCAGGAAAGCTTGAGGCATTTGTTTCCTTAGTCACTTACTAGATGTGCAAAAAGGTGTTCTTCAGATTTCTAAAATAATGAAACAGCAATGTAAATTGTGTATGTAAATTGTGTGTGTATTTTTGATAGCATTTAAGGAAAACTACAATCTGAGTGAGGCCAAAGATAGGAACCTAATAATTACTTGTTATAGATTTTTTATGGTATGTTATAACTAAAATGATAGTAGTGTAGCTGCTTCTATTAAAATTAGGAAAATAAACACACGCATCTATTCCTGTAGTTTTATAGTATTACCACATGATGGCAGCAGTCACATAACTGAGTGCCCAATAATCTTTGAAGGTTCGGGTATCTTTAGATCTCTTTGACCATATGTATGTACTTATTTTATATTTATTGGTTAATACATATTTAACTTAATACTAGTTTATTTTAAAATATTCATCAGACTTTACCTATTGTCTCAACAGTAACTTAAGAAATAGAATGATGGACATTTTTAAATCTAAAAATCGTTTAAGCAATAGTCTACATCTGTTTTTACTCAAGCCTGTGATATGTGAGTCATCAAAACAATAACAAAATTGGGACTTAAATCCTTTTATACCCAGTTCTAAGATTCTCTAGTTCTAAGTGAAATAACCCAAAACATCCTAGTATAGATGCTCTAAGTTATTACTAAATCTAAATATATCTTGTAACACGATATCCACATGATTCAGAAGTGGTAGTGTAAGAACTCCGAGCAGCTCAGGTTTGGGTTACATATGCACAAGATAGTAGATTGATGTTTTAGTGAGTTTTATTTGGAAACAATATTGGTTTATTTGTGGCAATCTTCACTTTCTGCTGCTAGTGGGTCAGAATTGCCACAACACACTAAAGCTTGCTATTTATACTTTTTAAATATTTATACTTGCTATTTATACTATTTATACATTTTAAAGCAGTCATCACTTTCTGCTTCTAGTGGGTCAGTATTGCCACAACACACAAAAGCTTGCTATTTATACTTTTTATACCTTATACTTTTTAACACCAGAAACAGGTGTAGTTTATTAGCACAGAAAGTGTCCTTGACGTCATTCTTCTATGTTGTGTTGCGATTCTCATATTAGAATTATCTGTCGTATAAACTTGGTGAAACAAGGGGTTAGTGTAGTGGAGCTAATTTTAGGTTCTAGTAGAAGAATCTACTTATAACCTAGTCTGTACAAAAAACAGGAAAAAAACTGTTCATATGATTTCTGGTTAGGCACTCCGAGAAGTTTATCTTCATGCCACACTCTACACTAAGAGTTGCCAGCTAAGATTATATCCTTTCATTCATCACCAGACTTTCCCTTACCCAGAGTCACAGAGTATTATGGCTAGAAGGGACCTTTAAACATCATCTAGGCTTCTTTGGTGGAAATTTTCTAAACATCTAATCTCTGACTCTAACCAAAAAGGGAGGCCCCTGCACTTGATTGGAGGGTAGGGGAGAACAAGGGGTGAGTAGTGGTGGTTTTGGTGAATGACAGGTAAGAAGTGGGGCACATTAATCCTCTCTGTTCTTATTACTGGGGATTCCAAACACTTGGCAACCTCCTTGTAATGAATTGTTAAGTAATCAGGTAGATACTTGTTTCCTGGTCTGAAAATACTCACTTCCTTCAGATCAGAACAATTTCTGACTTCTGTGACTTTGAGAGATCTCATTTACAGATAAGGGCGCTTTGCATTCCTAATATTGCTTAGCTCATTAACCTCTGGTTTTATAATCATTTTTTACTAGCTCATTATATTATTTTAAGATATTACTTAGTATAGTAAGTGCTAGAATTTTAGTTGAATAGCTTTTAGTTAGTGACAGATAATTTTTAGATTTTATCCTTCTTTTACCAAAAGGAGTGGTATAAAAAGTCATCAGTATATGTTACTTTGCCCAGATTTCACCTTATTTAAATTCTTAAAATTTACAGTTCTCTTTATTCACTCAGGCTAGATTTTCTGAATTTTCTACATGCTTTTATTGTTCTTGGATATTTTTGGTCTACATGTTCAAATGCCTTTTAAAAAGCTATACCCACTCCACAGGGTAGATGACCAAGTTTGCAAGACATTGCTAAGCTCTTTCCATTGACCCTGTGCCAGAAGTATATGTCAAGAAGCACATACATTTGTTCATTCAACAAATGTTGAGTAGCTGGGTTTAGGGCATTATCTAGGCATCAGGAGTATGAATAAACATAAAAATGAGACATGGTCCCCACTCTTAGTTGTATTTGTGAGGTAAGTAACATCTTGATTAGGCCTGATATTGTTACTTCATTGTATATTCATGGTAATTTTAATTTTAGAATTATGTATCTGAAGGGAGGGGCGTTTTTCAGAGTGGTTTTTTATTAACATTATTAAACTTGATGTTAACAAATATTAATGTAACATTTACAGATGCATTTTACAAAGAAATGAATGATAATTTTAACAAGGTTTTTTTTTTCTCTTTCATTAGGTTCTTGGGGTGTCAATGTTTTAATACCAGTACTCAATTAAATCTGTGGTGAAGTCATTTTCTAAGTGGAAGAGGAAGTTTTAAAATAAAGTGTGGTAGATACAGTGAAATTCTGTACAGATTTTTCTCTAAGGAGAATATGACATGCTTATGCTTACCAAGATCAAGTGCATTGAGGGGCAGTTTTGTTTGCCTGAAAAAAGTAAAGGACAAGTAAACAGTTTGATGATAAGCTACAGTTTTTCTTAGAAAGTAAATATTTTATTTATGCGCTGTTAGTTGGCTTTTGAATCAATTATTTCATGCTTTTTTTAAAGAAAATATAACAATCTAAAGAGGCATTTGGTACAGACATGAATCCTCTCACATTTATTTACTGGGTGTACTAAGTAATGATGACCTCTGCTGGATTTCTGTTTACATCCAAGAAACAAAGTTAAGGATGAATTTATTCCCCTGCCCTGAAATTATAGGATAGAATTGTTTTTAGCATTCTAAATTTAAATGCTTAAAACATCAATCAACAAAGCTTTCTTTTAAATATTGTAATTGTGGAGAAAGGTAAACTTATAAGCAGAACTTTTACAATTTTTTCATCTAAAATGTATTTTAAGATATTTTTAAAATCCAAGAGCTTCTCTATACTTTTCAGAAATAATCCAGATGCAGTGAACTGCCAGAAGGTAACCAGTCTCAAACATGCTTATCCCATTATCAACCCTGAAAGTTTGCTTGTCCTTTAAGATAAAAATGTAATGTTGTGATATTCCTTCCAGTAGTGCCACTGTATTTTGTCTCCAAATAAAAGAAGCTTATTGTAGTATGTTTGCAGAAAAATTCTAAACAAAAATTATACAGCTTATTAGAGTGTGGGAATAGGGATCTAAATTTTAAATAAAATTATATATATATATAAATTGGTGCTGATTTTATAATTGCGCAGTTTGTTTAGTTTTTTCTTACTTTTAAATTCCAACTTAAAATTATGAGGTTTCAGAAATATATTGAAAGTTTAACAATGTTTAAAAATAGAAAAGCATGAGTGTTCATGCTTTAAAATGATTTTTAAATTTGTATTTTATATTGTTTTATCTATCTGTCTTTGCAAGCAGTCTTCAGGTTAAAGATACTTCTAACAGGTTACAGTACATTTCCTCTGTATGTAAATTAGATGGGATAATAGAATTCATAACCCATAATATTCTTTGAAAGCTAAGCTTTAAACTTCATTTTATGTCCTTTCACAAATAAATTAGTTTAAAACAGAAAGTGGCTACTTGCCATTTTGACATCAACTCATTTTGCGAAGCTTAGGCAGCTAGACATCGTTTAAAACAAAATATTAACTTATATTACATGTATATCTATCTTTTTGTCAGTCGTCTCTCAGTTCTTGAGGTATATTATTTTAATCATTCCATGCCTTAATATGCTTGCAATACGAGAATATCTTCAGATGGGTGAATACCAAAAGGCTTTCAGTTCTTAGAGTCAGAAATCAACAAGCATTGGGCTGTGGTAGCCAAAAACCATAGGTTAGCTAAAAGATCATGATACAATACAATTGTTTTATTAAGTCATGGTTAATAACAAATGAAACAAGACTTGTCTAACAGATTTTCCATCTACGAATATTGTTATGTGCAAAAAGTACTGCCTATGTTGTTTTTCACACCACTGCATTTACTAGAACTGCTGAGAGGACTGTATATATGATTTTAAACCTAAGTTGATTTTTTTTTCCTCACTCTTGAAAGGAGTACTTCTTTGTGAAAGCAGTTCTTACAGCTTTGTTTTCAACCAGCTAAAAATGTTTTATATATTACTCTAACCTGTTGTCCTCCACATTCTATTGTCCTAATTGTACTGTTTTCTGATTTGTATTTATGTCTTGAGACAGTAACTTTTTGAATAAAAATAAACCTACAGCATGTTGTATGTTTTATCTTTTATAGTTAAAGGAGGAGGGTGCTATGAATGGTTTAGAAAACATATTTCTTACCAAAGCTTTTAACGTGTTTGGGTGGGGATAATTTATAGAAAACATTGCCATTTTACATGTTTAATGAATCATGTATTTTTAAATGAGACTAAATCCCTAATTGGGCAATCTTTAAAATAGAAGCCTGCAACCATTATTGCTCCAGTTTGTATCTGGCGTGGGTTAAAAACTCTTTAAAATGTCTGCATTGTTCATCCAGGATACATTTGAGTGCCTACTATGTTCTAGACATGTGTTAGAGATCTAACAGTGAACAAGATAGATAAGGTTCCTCCCTCACAGATCTAGTGGACTAAAAAATAAAATCATTAAACTTGTAAGGAGTGTTAAGAAAATTAACAGTGTGTGCTGAGCTAGAGAATGAGAAAGGGGGTGTGTGTGTGTGTGTGTGTGTGTGTGTGTGTGTGTGTGTGTGTGTGTGT